>NC_061509.1:293045987-293059671 GCF_022539505.1 Lolium rigidum | reverse complement strand
AAAGAAATTCATCCAACATAGCAAAAGAGGCAATGCGAAATAAAAGACAGAATCTGTCAAAACAGAACAGTCCGTAAAGATGGATTTTATTAGGCCACCGGACTTGCTCAAACGAAAATGCTCAAACTGAATGAAAGTTGCGTACATATCCGAGGATCATGCTCGTAAATTGGCTTAATTTTCTGAGCTACCTACGGGGAGATAGACCCAGATTCATGACGAGAAAGAAATCTGGAACTGCGCAGTAATCCAAATCTAGTACTTACTTTTCTTATCAAAGACTTTACTTGGCACAACAAAACATAAAACTAAGATAAGGAGAGGTTGCTACAGTAGTAAAAAACTTCCAAGACACAAATATAAAACAAAAATACTGTAGTAAAAACATGGGTTGTCTCCCATAAGCGCTTTTCTTTAACGCCTTTCAGCTAGGCGCAGAAAGTGTATCTCAAGTATTATCGAAGGGTGGTGCACCTACAACGGGGTTTGGAGTTTTCTCAACCATGCATAGTATATTGGATACATAAGTTTCAGCGTCTCCCTTCTCATTAGTCTTGGGCTTGCTACTCTCATCGAACAAATTTTCGAGAACAAGCCAAGCATAGTTATGTTCTAGTGCATCATTCATAGCTAGGAGTTTACATGGTATTGGTGCTTTGATCTCCCCACCATCATTAGCATTATTAGTGTACCTTATTCTATCCATATCCATTTTTTCAAGGAGATCAACAAAGTTAGTATGAGAACCAAGCATATTAAATTTAGCGAAGACCTTTCTAGCCTCTCTTGCTAGACCACCAAATTCTCTAAGAAGGGTTTCTAAAACAAAATCTTTCTTTTCCCCTTCTTCCATATCACCAAGTGTAAGAAACATGTGTTGGATTATAGGATTTAGATTAACAAATTTAGTTTCCAACGAGCGAACTAAAGCGACGAGCAACAATTTCATAAGTGGGAGCAAGGTCTACCAAGTGTCTATCTTCAAAATCTTCAATGGTACTAACATGGGTGAAAAATTCTTCTATATTGTTTCTCCCAATGATAGACCCGCGTCCTACCGGTATGTTCTTTGTGGTAAAATTGAAAGGAAACATGATGAAATAAGTAAAGTAAATGCAAGTAACTAATTTTTTTGTGTTTTTGATATAGCAAACAAGATAGCAAATAAAGTAAAGCTAGCAACTAATTTTTTTGTGTTTTGATATAATGCAGCAAACAAAGTAGTAAATAAAATAAAGCAAGACAAAAACAAAGTAAAGAGATTGAGAAGTGGAGACTCCCCTTGCGAGCGTGTCTTGATCTCCCCGGCAACGGCGCCGGAAAATATGCTTGATGGCGTGTATTTCACACGTTCGTTGGGCAACCCCAAGAGGAAGGTATGATGCGCACAGCAGCAAGTTTTCCCTCGAAAGAAACCAAGGTTTATCGAACCAGGAGGAGCCAAGAAGCACGTTGAAGGTTGATGGCGGCGGGATGTAGTGCGGCGCAACACCGGAGATTCCGGCGCCAACGTGGAACCTGCACAACACAACCAAAGTACTTTGCCCCAACGAAACGAGTGAGGTTGTCAATCTCACCGGCTTGCTGTAACAAAGGGTTAACCGTATTGTGTGGAAGATGATTGTTTGCAGAGAAAACGAGTAAAACAAGTATTGCGGCAGATTTGTATTTCAGTATTAAAGAATGGACCGGGGTCCACAGTTCACTAGAGGTGTCTCTCCCATAAGATAAAAGCATGTTGGGTGAACAAATTACAGTCGGGCAATTGACAAATAGAGAGGGCATAACAATGCACATACATGACATGATAAGCATAGTGAGATTTAATCGGGCATTACGACAAAGTACATAGACCGCCATCCAAGCTGCATCTATGCCTAAAAAGTCCACCTTCGAGTTATCATCCGAACCCCTCCGGTATTAAGTTGCAAAGCAGCAGACAATTGCATTAAGTATGGTGCGTAATGTAATCAACAACTACATCCTCGGACATAGCGCCAATGTTTTATCCCTAGTGGAAACAGACACAACACAACCTTAGAACTTTCACGTCACTCGTCCCGAGTGTCAATGCGGGCATGAACCCACTATCGAGCATAAATACTCCCTCTTGGAGTTAAAAGTAAAAACTTGGCCAGAGCCTCTACTAGTAACGGAGAGCATGCAAGATCATAAACAACACATATGTAATAACTTGATAATTAACATGACATGGTATTCTCTATCCATCGGATCCCGACAAACACAACATAGAGTATTACGGATAGATGATCTTGATCATGTTAGGCAGCTCACAAGATCCAACAATGAAGCACAATGAGGAGAAGACAACCATCTAGCTACTGCTATGGACCCATAGTCCAGGGGTGAACTACTCACTCATCACTCCGGAGGCGACCATGGCGGTGTAGAGTCCTCCGGGAGATGAATCCCCTCTCCGGCAGGGTGCCGGAGGAGATCTCCAGAATCCCCCGAGATGGGATCGGCGGCGGCGGCGTCTCGATAAGGTTTTCCGTATCGTGGTTTTTCGCATCGGGGGTTTCGCGACGGAGGCTTTAAGTAGGCGGAAGGGCGAGTCGGCGGCCCGACGAGGGGCCACACCATAGGGCGGCGCGGGCCCCCGAGCCGCGCCGCCTTGTGGTGTCGCCACCTCGTGGCCCCACTTCGTATGTTCTTCGGTCTTCCGGAAGCTCCGTGGAAAAATAGGCCCCCGGGTCTTTGTTTCGTCCAATTCCGAGAATATTTCGTTACTAAGATTTCGAAACCAAAAACAGCGAGAAAACGAGAACCGGCACTTCGGCATCTTGTTAATAGGTTAGTTCCGGAAAATGCACGAATATGACATAAAGTGTGCATAAAACATGTAGGTATCATCAATAATATGGCATAGAACATAAGAAATTATCGATACGTCGAGACGTATCAAGCATCCCCAAGCTTAGTTCCGCTCGTCCCGAGCGAGTAAAACGATAACAAAGATAATTTCGAAGTGATATGCCATCATAACCTTGATCATACTATTTGTAAACATATGTAGTGGATGCGATGATCAAAACAATGGTAATGATATGAGTAAACAAGTGAATCATAAAGCAAAGACTTTTCATGAATAGTACTTCAAGACAAGTATTAATAAGTCTTGCATAAGAGTTAACTCATAAAGCAATAAATCAAAGTAAAGGTATTGAAGCAACACAAAGGAAGATTAAGTTTCAGCGGTTGCTTTCAACTTGTAACATGTATATCTCATGGATAATTGTCAACATAGAGTAATATAACAAGTACAATATGCAAGTATGTAGGAATCAATGCACGAGTTCACACAAGTGTTTGCTTCTTGAGGTGGAGAAAAATAGGTGAACCGACTCAACATAAAAGTAAAGAGAATGGTCCTTCAAAGAGGAAAGCATCGATTGCTATATTTGTGCTAGAGCTTTTATTTTGAAAACATGAAACAATTTTGTCAACGGTAGTAATAAAGCATATGAGTTATGTAAATTATATCTTACAAGTTGCAAGTCTCATGCATAGTATACTAATAGTGCCCGCACCTTGTCCTAATTAACTTGGACTACCGGATCTTTGCAATGCACATGTTTTGACCAAGTGTCACAATGGGGTACCTCCATGCCGCCTCGTACAAATGTCTAAGGAGAAAGCTCGCATTTTGGATTTCTCGCTTTTGATTATTCTCAACTTAGACATCCATATCGGGACAACATGGACAACGAGATAATGGACTCCTCTTTAATGCATAAGCATGTGGCAACAATTATTATTCTCATATGAGATTGAGGATATATGTCCAAACTGAAACTTCCACCATGAATCATGGCTTTAGTTAGCGGCCCAAAGTTCTTCTCTAACAATATGCATGCTCCAACCATGAAGGTGGTAGATTTCTCTTGCTTCAGACAAGACGGACATGCATAGCAACTCACATGATATTCAACAAAGAATAGTTGATGGCGTCCCCAGAAGACATGGTTATCGCACAACAAGCAACTTAATAAGAGATAAAGTGCATAAGTACATATTCAATACCACAATAGTTTTTAAGCTATTTGTCCCATGAGCTATATATTGCAAAGGTGAATGATGGAATTTTAAAGGTAGCACTCAAGCAATTTACTTTGGAATGGCGGATAAATACCATGTAGTAGGTAGGTATGGTGGACACAAATGGCATAGTGGTTGGCTCAAGTATTTTGGATGCATGAGAAGTATTCCCTCTCGATACAAGGTTTAGGCTAGCAAGGTTATTTGAAACAAACACAAGGATGAACGGTACAGCAAAACTCACATAAAAGACATATGGTAAACATTATAAGACTCCATACCGTCTTCCTTGTTGTTCAAAACTCAATACTAGATGTTATCTAGACTCAGAAACCAAATATGCAAACCAAATTAGCAAGCTCTAAGTATTTCTTCATTAATGGGTGCAAAGTATATGATGCAAGAGCTTAAACATGAGCACAACAATTGCCAAGTATCAAATTATCCAAGACATTTTAGAGTTACTACATGTAGCATTTTCCAATTCCAACCATATAACAATTTAACGAAGATGAAACTTCGCCATGAATACTATGAGTAGAGCCTAAGGACATACTTGTCCATATGCTACAGCGGAGCGTGTCTCTCTCCCACAAAGTGAATGCTAGGATCCATTTTATTCAAACAAAACAAAAACAAAAACAAACTGACGCTCCAAGCAAAGTGCATAAGATGTGACGGAATAAAAATATAGTTTCAGGGGAGGAACCTGATAATGTTGTCGATGAAGAAGGGGATGCCTTGGGCATCCCCAAGCTTAGACGCTTGAGTCTTCTTAGAATATGCAGAGGTGAATGATACGTCTCCAACGTATCGATAATTTCTTGTGTTCCATGCCACATTATTGATGTTATCTACATGTTTTATGCACACTTTATATCATATTCGTGCATTTTCTGGAACTAACCTATTAACAAGATGCCGAAGTGCCGATTCTTTGTTCTGCTGTTTTTGGTTTCGAAATCCTAGTAAAGAAATATTCTCGGAATTGGACGAAATAAAAGCCCGGAGGCCTATTTTCTCACGAAGCTTCCGGAAGACCGAAGACGAGACGAAGAGGGGCCACGGGGAGCCAAACCCTAGGGCGGCGCGGCCCCCCCTGGCCGCGCGGCCCCGTGGTGTGGGCCCCCGTGCCGCCTCTCGACTTGCCCTTCCGCCTACAAATAGCCTCCGTGACGAAACCCCCAGCACCGAGAGCCACGATACGGAAAACATTACCGAGACGCCGTCGCCGCCGATCCCATCTCGGGGGATCCGAGGAGATCGCCTCCGGCACCCTGCCGGAGAGGGGATTCATCTCCCGGAGGACTCTACGCCGCCATGGTCGCCTCCGGTGTGATGTGTGAGTAGTCTACCCCTGGACTATGGGTCCATAGCGGTAGCTAGATGGTTGTCTTCTCCCCATTGTGCTATCATTGTCGGATCTTGTGAGCTGCCTATCATGATCAAGATCATCTATATGTAATTCTATATGTTGCGTTTGTTGGGATCCGATGAATAGAGAATACTTGTTATGTTGATTATCAAAGTTATACATGTGTTGTTTATGATCTTGCATGCTCTCCGTTATTAGTAGATGCTCTGGCCAAGTAGATGCTTTTAACTCCAAGAGGGAGTACTTATGCTCGATAGTGGGTTCATGCCTGCATTGACACTGGGACGATGATGGAAAGTTCTAAGGTTGTGTTGTGTCTGTTGCCACTAGGGATAAAACATTGATGCTATGTCTAAGGATGTAGTTGTTGATTACATTACGCACCATACTTAATGCAATTGTCTGTTGCTTGCAACTTAATACCGGAGGGGTTCGGATGATAACTCGAAGGTGGACTTTTTAGGCATAGATGCAGTTGGATGGCGGTCTATGTACTTTGTCGTAATGCCCAATTAAATCTCACTATACTCATCATGATATGTATGTGCATGGTCATGCTCTCTTTATTTTTCAATTGCCCAACTGTAATTTGTTCACCCAACATGCTGTTCGTCTTATGGGAGAGACACCTCTAGTGAACTGTGGACCCCGGTCCAATTCTCTTTACTGAAATACAATCTACTGGCAATACTTGTTCTACTCGTTTTCTCGCAAAAAATCATCTTCCGCACAATACGGTTAATCCTTTGTTACAGCAAGCCGGTGAGATTGACAACCTCACTGTTTCGTTGGGGCAAAGTAGTTTGGTTGTGTTGTGCAGGTTCCACGTTGGCGCCGGAATCCCTGGTGTTGCGCCGCACTACATCCCGCCGCCATCAACCTTCAACGTGCTTCTTGGCTCCTCCTGGTTCGATAAACCTTGGTTTCTTTCCGAGGGAAAACTTGCTCGCTGTGCTCATCATACCTTCCTCTTGGGGTTGCCCAACGAACGTGTGAAATACACGCCATCAAGCATATTTTCACGGCGCCGTTGCCGGGAGATCAAGACACGTCTGCAAGGGAGTCTCCACTTCTCAATCTCTTTACTTTGTTTTTGTCTTGCTTTATTTTATTTACTACTTTGTTTGCTGCACTAAATCAAAATACAAAAAAAATTAGTTGCTAGTTTTACTTTATTTGCTATCTTGTTTGCTATATCGAAAACACAAAAAAATTAGTTTACTTGCATTTACTTTATCTAGTTTGCTTTATTTACTATTGCTAAAATGGCCAACGCTGAAAATACTAAGTTGTGTGACTTCACAACCACAAATAATAATGATTTCTTAAGCACACCTAAGACTAATGAAAAGGGAGATGCTAAAACTTATGTATCTAATATAATGTGCCTAGTTGAGAAAACCCCACACCTCGCTGAGAATGCACCACCCTTCGATAATACTTGATACACACTTTCGCGCCTAGCTGAAAGGCGTTAAAGAAAAGCGCTTATGGGAGACAACACATGTTTTTACCTACAGTACTTTGTTTTTATTTTGTGTCTTGGAAGTTGTTTACTACTGTAGCAACCTCTCCTTATCTTAGTTTTGAGTTTTGTTGTGCCAAGTTAAGCCGTTGATAGAAAAGTAAGTACTAGATTTGGATTACTGCGCAGTTCCAGATTTCTTTGCTGTCACGAATCTGAGCCCACTGCCCTGCAGGAAGCTCAGAAAATTATGCCAATTTACGTGCATGATCCTCAGATATGTACGCAACTTTCATTCAATTTGAGCATTTTCATTTGAGCAAGTCTGGTGCCATTTTAAAATTCGTCAATACGAACTGTTCTGTTTTGACAGATTCTGCCTTTTATTTCGCATTGCCTCTTTCGCTATGTTGGATGAATTTCTTTGATCCACTAATGTCCAGTAGCATTATGCAATGTCCAGAAGTGTTAAGAATGATTGTGTCACCTCTGAATATGTCAATTTATATTGTGCACTAACCCTCTAATGAGTTGTTTCGAGTTTGGTGTGGAGGAAGTTTTCAAGGATCAAGAGAGGAGTATGATGCAACATGATCAAGGAGAGTGAAAGCTCTAAGCTTGGGGATGCACCCGGTGGTTCACCCCTGCATATATCAAGAAGACTCAAGCGTCTAAGCTTGGGGATGCCCAAGGCATCCCCTTCTTCATCGACAACATTATCGGGTTCCTCCCCTGAAACTATATTTTTATTCCATCACATCTTATGTGCTTTTTCTTGGAGCGTCGGTTTGTTTTTGTTTTTGTTTTGTTTGAATAAAAAGGATCCTAGCATTCACTTTATGGGAGAGATACACGCTCCGCTGTAGCATATGGACAAGTATGTCCTTGGTTTCTACTCATAGTATTCATGGCGAAGTTTCTCCTTCGTTAAATTGTTATATGGTTGGAATTGGAAAATGATACATGTAGTAATTGCTATAATGTCTTGGGTAATGTGATACTTGGCAATTGTTGTGCTCATGTTTAAGCTCTTGCATCATATGCTTTGCACCCATTAATGAAGAAATACATAGAGCATGCTAAAATTTGGTTTGCATAATTGGTTTCTCTAAGGTCTAGATAATTTCTAGTATTGAGTTTGAACAACAAGGAAGACGGTGTAGAGTTTTATAATGTTTTCAATATGTCTTTTATGTGAGTTTTGCTGCACCGGTTCATCCTTGTGTTTGTTTCTAACAAGCCTTGCTAGCCTAAACCTTGTATCGAGAGGGAATACTTCTCATGCATCCAAAATACTTGAGCCAACCACTATGCCATTTGTGTCCACCATACCTACCTATACTACATGGTATTTTCCCGCCATTCCAAAGTAAATTGCTTGAGTGCTACCTTTAAAATTCCATCATTCACCTTTGCAATATATAGCTCATGGGACAAATAGCTTAAAAACTATTGTGGTATTGAATATGTAATTATGCACTTTATCTCTTATTAAGTTGCTTGTTGTGCGATAACCATGTTTACTGGGGAACGCCATCAACTCATTGTTGAATTTCATGTGAGTTGCTATGCATGTTCGTCTTGTCTGAAGTAAGGGCGATGTACACTGAGTTGAATGGTTTGAGCATGCATATTGTGAGAGAAGAACATTGGGCCGCTAACTAAAGCCATGTTTCATGGTGGAAGTTTGAGTTTTGGACAAACATCCTCAAATCTCTAATGAGAAAAGAATTAATTGTTGTTGAATGCTTAAAGCATTAAAAGAGGAGTCCATTATCTGTTGTCTATGTTGTCCCGGTATGGATGTCTAAGTTGAGAATAATCAAAAGCGAGAAATCCAAATGCGAGCTTTCTCCTTAGACCTTTGTACGAGGCGGCATAGAGGTACCCCTTTGTGAAACTTGGTTAAAGCATATGTATTGCGGTGATAATCCAGGTAGTCCAAGCTAATTAGGACAAGGTGCGAGCACTATTAGTACACTATGCATGAGGCTTGCAACTTATAAGATATAATTTACATGATGCATATGCTTTATTACTACCGTTGACAAAATTGTTTCATGTTTTCAAAATCAAAGCTCTAGCACAAATATAGCAATCGATGCTTTTCCTCTATGAGGACCATTCTTTTACTTTCAATGTTGAGTCAGCTTCACCTATTTCTCTCCACCTCAAGAAGCAAACACTTGTGTGAAGCTGTGCATTGATTCCTACATATTCGCTTATTGCACTTATTATATTACTCTATGTTGACAATATCCATGAGATATACATGTTACAAGTTGAAAGCAACCGCTGAAACTTAATCTTCTTTTGTGTTGCTTCAATACCTTTACTTTGAATTATTGCTTTATGAGTTAACTCTTATGCAAGACTTATTGATGCTTGTCTTGAAGTGCTATTCATAAAAAGTCTTTGCTTTATGATTCACTTGTTTACTCATGTCATCACCATTGTTTTGATCGCTGCATTCTCTACATATGCTTTACAAATAGTATGATCAAGTTTATAATGGCATGTCACTCCAGAAATTATCTTTGTTATCGTTTTACTCGCTCGGGACGAGCGGAACTAAGCTTGGGGATGCTGATACGTCTCCAACGTATCGATAATTTCTTGTGTTCCATGCCACATTATTGATGTTATCTACATGTTTTATGCACACTTTATATCATATTCGTGCATTTTCCGGAACTAACCTATTAACAAGATGCCGAAGTGCCGATTCTTGTTTTCTGCTGTTTTTGGTTTCGTAAATCCTAGTAAAGAAATATTCTCGGAATTGGACGAAATAAAAGCCCGGAGGCCTATTTTCTCACGAAGCTTCCGGAAGACCGAAGACGAGACGAAGAGGGGCCACGGGGGAGCCAAACCCTAGGGCGGCGCGGCCCCCTTGGCCGCGCGGCCCCGTGGTGTGGGCCCCCGTGCCGCCTCTCGACTTGCCCTTCCGCCTACAAATAGCCTCCGTGACGAAACCCCCGCACCGAGAGCCACGATACGGAAAACATTACCGAGACGCCGTCGCCGCCGATCCCATCTCGGGGGATCCGAGAGATCGCCTCCGGCACTCCGCCGGAGAGGGGATTCATCTCCCGGAGGACTCTACGCCGCCATGGTCGCCTCCGGTGTGATGTGTGAGTAGTCTACCCCTGGACTATGGGTCCATAGCAGTAGCTAGATGGTTGTCTTCTCCCCATTGTGCTATCATTGTCGGATCTTGTGAGCTGCCTATCATGATCAAGATCATCTATATGTAATTCTATATGTTGCGTTTGTTGGGATCCGATGAATAGAGAATACTTGTTATGTTGATTATCAAAGTTATACATGTGTTGTTTATGATCTTGCATGCTCTCCGTTATTAGTAGATGCTCGGCCAAGTAGATGCTTTTAACTCCAAGAGGGAGTACTTATGCTCGATAGTGGGTTCATGCTCGCATTGACACCAGGACGAGTGACGAAAGTTCTAAGGTTGTGTTGTGCTTGTTGCCACTAGGGATAAAACATTGATGCTATGTCTAAGGATGTAGTTGTTGATTACATTACGCACCATACTTAATGCAATTGTCTGTTGCTTGCAACTTAATACTCGGAGGGGGTTCGGATGATAACTCGAAGGTGGACTTTTTAGGCATAGATGCGGTTGGATGGCGGTCTATGTACTTTGTCGTAATGCCCAATTAAATCTCACTATACTCATCATGATATGTATGTGCATGGTCATGCTCTCTTTATTTGTCAATTGCCCAACCGTAATTTGTTCACCCAACATGCCTGTTCGTCTTATGGGAGAGACACCTCTAGTGAACTGTGGACCCCGGTCCAATTCTCTTTACTCGAAATACAATCTACTGCAATACTTGTTCTACTCGTTTTCTGCAAACAATCATCTTCCGCACAATACGGTTAATCCTTTGTTACGAGCAAGCCGGTGAGATTGACAACCTCAACTGTTTCGTTGGGGCAAAGTAGTTTGGTTGTGTTGTGCGAGGTTCCACGTTGGCGCCGGAATCCCTGGTGTTGCGCCGCACTACATCCCGCCGCCATCAACCTTCAACGTGCTTCTTGGCTCCTCCTGGTTCGATAAACCTTGGTTTCTTTCTGAGGGAAAACTTGCTGCTGTGCTCATCATACCTTCCTCTTGGGGTTGCCCAACGAACGTGTGAAATACACGCCATCAGTGAACCACCGGGGCATCCCCAAGCTTAGAGCTTTCACTCTCCTTGATCATATTGCATCATACTCCTCTCTTGATCCTTGAAAACTTCCTCCACACCAAACTCGAAACAACTCATTAGAGGGTAGCACCTCCGTACTCGGTCACACGTTCGGTGTTGATGAAGACGACGTCCTTCTCCCCGTTCCAGCGGGCAGCGGAAGTAGTAGCTCCTCCTTCAATCCCGGCAGCACGATGGCGTGGTGGCGGTGTCGATGGAGATCTCCAGCGGAGCTTCGCTAAGCGTTGCAGGAGAGGTGGAGGAGGTGGGGCGGCTAGGGTTTGGGAGAGGGGGTGGCCGGGGCGCCGGCCAGGGAGCCCCCTTTGATGGTGCGGCCAAGAGTGGCTACCCCTCCCTCTCCTCCTCTTTATATAGGTGGAATCCCTAGGGTTTGCCCAAAGTCTTCGAATAAGACCCCAAACCAAAACCTTCCATATGACATGAAACCTACCCAAGGTGGGATTCCCACTTGAGGTGGGATTCCCACCTTTCCTTGGGAGGGGGTGGCCGGCCACCTTGGTGGAGTCCACCTAGGACTCCACCCCTCTAGGGTTGGCCGGCCAAGCTTGGTGGAGTCCCTCCGGGACTCCGCCTTCCATAGTGATTTCTTCCGGACTTTTCTAGAACCTACCATAAATGCACCGAATCATTTCCAAACTTGGAATATGACTTCCTATATATGAATCTTATTCTCCGGACCATTCCGGAACTCCTCGTGATGTCCTGGATCACATTCGAGACTCCGAACAAAACTTCGAACTCCATTCCATATTCAATATCTACTAATACGACATCAAACCTTAAGTGTGTCACCCTACGGTTCGTGAACTATGTAGACATGGTTGAGATCTCTCTCCGACCAATAACCAATAGCGGGATCTGGAGATCCATAATGGCTCCCACATATTCAACGATGACTTAGTGATCGAATGAACCATTCACATACGATACCGATTCCCTTTGTCACGCAACATTTTACTTGTCCGAGGTTTGATCATCGGTATCTCTATACCTTGTTCAACCTCGTCTCCTGACAAGTACTCTTTACTCGTACCGTGGTATGTGGTCTCTTATGAACCATTCATATGCTTGCAAGCTAATATAGACGACATTCCACAGAGAGGGCCCAGAGTATATCTATCCGTCATCGGGATGGACAAATCCCACTGTTGATCCATATGCCTCAACTCATACTTTCCGGATACTTAATCCCACCTTTATAACCACCCATTTACGCAGTGGCGTTTGATGTAATCAAAGTACCTTTCCGGTATAAGTGATTTACATGATCTCATGGTTGAAAGGAATAGGTAACTATGTATCGAAAGCTTATAGCAAATAACTTAATGACGTGATCTTATGCTACGCTTAATTGGGTGTGTCCATTACATCATTCATATAATGACATAACCTTGTTATTAATAACATTCAATGTTCATGCTCATGAAACTATGATCATCTATTAATCAACAAACTAGTTATACAAGAGGCTTACTAGGGACTCCTTGTTGTTCACATAACACACATGTATCAATGTTTCGGTTAATACAATTATAGCATGGTATGTAAACATTATCATACACACAAAGATATATAATAACCATTTATTATTGCCTCTTGGGCATATCTCCAACAATATGGAGCATCCGGCGGAGGTGCGTTTTTAGCGCGCAACGCGCGCTGCATTTTGGCGCGTCCGACCCAGCGCGCGCCATCCGTTTACAGCGCGGCGAAAGGAAGGAAGGTTTAGCGCGTCGAATTTTTATGCGCCTGTTGGAGATGCTCTAAGCTAAGGGGCTAGCAGTCATGGCACCCGTTAGGTTTCTCCTCTTTTGTTGTTGTAGTGAACCAGGTTGGTTCTTTTAAAGGAAATTGGAAAGGAAACCCTCTTTCATAAAGGGAAAAGGCCAAAACCATATTTGTTGGCGTCAGATTCAATTCCATTATTGTTTACGTCAACACCCTACTTAGACATTTTTTCCGATAATAAGAAAACACGACAACTTGATGCTTGGTAATTTCCCCTCTCCTTTTAGGGTAGGTAATGCTAGATTTATAGAGATATTAGCTAAACAGATTAAGCCTGGTGCAATCCCTGGCTTCTCAGCATTTTCCGCGTGTGCATCACCGTGTGGGGCCCGCCACCGAGCGTCCTCTCCTTTCTTTTTGCGTTCCCATCTCATCTCGCCCCGATCCGATCCGTTCTTCGTCCCGCACCATAATTGAGAGAGAGGGTCGAAGTTGGAGCATCGCATTCCACCTCGCCGGAGTCGGCAACCTCGGGGCTCTTTGCGGCACAAAAAACGGTGGCTAAAGAGCCACCGGCAAGCAAAATACCTAGGGTGAGGGGTGTAGCGGTTGCTGCCGCCGGAGATGAACAGGCTGCGGCGGAGCTTAGATGGAGGCCGGGAGCTCTAGAGGACCGGTGGAGGTGGAGCTTTGGGGAGGGCAAGGCAGCCGCGGGCAGTGGATGTATTCATCTTCTCCGGAGGTGTTTGTGGCGGGGCGGCGGCGGCACTCTTCATTTTCTTCGATGGTGGCGGCGTCGGCCCTCTCCTCACCCTAGGG
>NC_061509.1:293032856-293045887 GCF_022539505.1 Lolium rigidum | reverse complement strand
GGGCATTACGACAAAGTACATAGACCGCTATCCGGCATGCATCTATGCCTAAAAAGTCCACCTTCGAGGTTATCATCCGAACCCCTTCCGGTATTAAGTTGCAAAACAACAGACAATTGCATTAAGTATGGTGCGTAATGTAATCAATAACTACATCCTCGGACATAGCATCAATGTTTTATCCCTAGTGGCAACAGCACATCCACAACCTTAGAACTTTCTGTCGCTGTCCCAGATTTAATGGAGGCATGAACCCACTATCGAGCATAAATACTCCCTCTTGGAGTTAAGAGCAAAAACTTGGCCAGAGCCTCTACTAATAACGGAGAGCATGCAAGATCATAAACAACACATAGGTAATAGATTGATAATCAACATAACATAGTATTCTCTATCCATCGGATCCCGACAAACACAACATATAGAATTACAGATAGATGATCTTGATCATGTTAGGCAGCTCACAAGATCAGACAATGAAGCACATGAGGAGAAGACAACCATCTAGCTACTGCTATGGACCCATAGTCCGAGGGGTGAACTACTCACTCATCACTCCGGAGGCGACCATGGCGGTGAAGAGTCCTCCCGGGAGATGATTCCCCTCTCCGGCGAGGGTGCCGGCGGTGATCTCCGAGAATCCCCGAGATGGGATTGGCGGCGGCGGCGTCTCGATAGGTTTTCCGTATCGTGGCTCTCGGTGCGGGGGTTTCGCGACGAAGGCTTTAAGTAGGCGGAAGGGCAACGCGGGGGGCCACACGAGGGCCCCACACACCGGGGCCGCGCGGCCGGGGGTCCGGGCCGCGCCGCCACTGTTGTGGCGGCGCCTCGTGGCCCCACTTCCTTTCCCCTCGATCTTCGGAAGCTTCGTGCAAAAATAGGACCCACGGGCGTTGATTTCGTCCAATTCCGAGAATATTTCCTTTGTAGGATTTACGAAACCAAAAACAGCGAGAAAACGGCAAGCGGCTCTTCGGCATCTCGTTAATAGGTTAGTGCTGGGAAAATGCATAAATACGACATATAATGTGTATAAAACATGTAGATATCATCAATAATGTGGCATGGAACATAAGAAATTATCGATACGTCGGAGACGTATCAGCATCCCCAAGCTTAGTTCTGCTCGTCCCGGCGAGTAAACGATAACAAAGATAATTTCTGGAGTGACATGCCATCATAACCTTGATCATACTATTGTAAGCATATGTAATGAATGCAGCGATCAAAACAATGGTAATGACATGAGTAAACAACTGAATCATAAAGCAAAGACTTTTCATGAATAGTACTTCAAGACAAGCATCAATAAGTCTTGCATAAGAGTTAACTCATAAAGCAATAATTCAAAGTAAAGGTATTGAATTAAGCAACACAAAAGAAGATTAAGTTTCAGCGGTTGCTTTCAACTTATAACATGTATATCTCATGGATATTGTCAACATAGAGTAATATAACAAGTGCAATATGCGAGTATGTAGGAATCAATGCACAGTTCACACAAGTATTTGCTTCTTGAGGTGGAGAGAGATAGGTGAACTGACTCAACATAAAAGTAAAAGAAAGGTCCTTCGCAGAGGAAAGCATCGATTGCTATATTTGTGCTAGAGCTTTGGTTTTGAAAACAAGAAACAATTTTGTCAACGGTAGTAATAAAGCATATGTATCATGTAAATTATATCTTACAAGTTGCAAGCCTCATGCATAGTATACTAATAGTGCCCGCACCTTGTCCTAATTAGCTTGGACTACGGGATCATCGCAATACACATGTTTTAACCAAGTGTCACAAAGGGGTACCTCTATGCCGCTCTGTACAAAGGTCTAAGGAGAAAGCTCGCATTTTGGATTTCTCGCTTTTGATTATTCTCAACTTAGACATCCATACCGGGACAACATAGACAACGGATAATGGACTCCTCTTTAATGCATAAGCATGTAGCAACAATTAGTGTTCTCATATGAGATTGAGGATATATGTCCAAAACTGAAACTTCCACCATGATTCATGGCTTTAGTTAGCGGCCCAATGTTCTTCTCTAACAATATGCATGCTCTAACCATTAAAGTGGTAGATCTCACGATGTCTACGGGAGCTTCTATTCTTGTAGACGAGTGTTGGGCCTCCAAGAGCGGAGGTTTGTAGAACAGCGGCAAGTTTCCCTTAAGTGGATACCCAAGGTTTATCAAACTCGGGGAGGAAGAGGTCAAAGATATCCCTCTCATGCAACCCTGCAACCACAAAGCAAGAAGTCTCTTGTGTCCCCAACACACCTAATAGGTGCACTAGTTCGGCGAAGAGATAGTGAAATACGGGTGGTATGAATAAGTATGAGCAGTAGCAACGGTGCCGAAAAGTGCTTGGCGTGTAGTTGATGGTGGTGGTATTGCGAGTAGTAGTAACGCGATAAAACGAGTAAACAAGCGAGTAGTAACTCAGCGATAGTAACGCGAGTAGTAGTAAACAAGCGATAGTAACTCAGCAGTATTTAGGAACAAGGCCTAGGGATTACACTTTCACTAGTGGACACTCTCAACATTGATCACATAACGAGAATAGATAAATGCATACTCTACACTTTTGTTGGATGATGAACACATTGCGTAGGATTACACGAACCCTCAATGCCGGAGTTAACAAGCTCCACAATAATGCTCATGTTTAAGTAACCTTTAGTGTAAGATAGATCAACGCTACTAAACCAAGTACTAGCATAGCATGCACACTTTCACCTTCATGCATATGTAGGAGGAATAGATCACATCAATATTATCATAGCAATAGTTAACTCCATAATCTACAAGAGATCATGATCATAGCATAAACCAAGTACTAACACGGTGCACGCACTTGTCACCTTTGCACACATGCGGGAGGAATAAACTACTTTAATAACACATCACTAGAGTAGCACATAGATAAATTGTGATACAACATGCTGCAATCTTAAAGAGATATAAATAAGCACCTCACTATGCCATTCAATGAGTAAGTATTCTGTGAAATCTAGCCTAAGAGACCCACACGGTGCACACACTGTCACCTTTACACACGTGGGACGAGGAGTCTCCGGAGATCACATAAGTAAAACTCACTTGACTAGCATAATGACATCTAGATTACAAGCATCATCATATGAATCTCAATCATGTAGGGCAGCTCATGAGATTATTGTATTGAAACACATAGGAGAGAGATGAACCACATAGCTACCGGTACAGCCCCGAGCCTCGATGGAGAACTACTCCCTCCTCATGGGATCAGCAGCGGTGATGAAGATGGCGGTGGAGATGGCAGCGGTGTCGATGGAGAAGCCTTCCGGGGGCACTTCCCCGCTCCGGCAGCGTGCCGGAACAGAGATCCTGTCCCCCAGATCTTGGCTTCGCGATGGCGGCGGCTGCGGCAGGTTTCACGTGGGTTTCGTCAATTGGTATCGGGTTTTCTGATCCGGGGGCTTTATATAGGCGAAGAGGCGGCGCAGGGAGGGCTGACAGGGGGGCCACACCATGGGGCGGCGCGCCCCCCTCGGCCGCGCCGGCCTAGGGTTTGGTGGCCCCTGTGGCCCCCTCTCGGTCCTTCCGGGTGTTCCGGATGCTTCCGATGAAAATAGGAACTTTGGCGTTGATTTCGTCCGATTCCGAGAATATTTCGTTACTAGGATTTCTGAAACCAAAAACAGCGGAAAACGAGGAGCGGCACTTCGGCATCTTGTTAATAGGTTAGTTCCGGAAAATGCACGAATATGACATAAAGTGTGCATAAAACATGTAGATAACATCAATAATGTGGCATGGAACACAAGAAATTATCGATACGTTGGAGACGTATCAGCATCCCCAAGCTTAGTTACTGCTCGTCCCGAAGCAGGTAAAACGATAACAAAGATAATTTCTGGAGTGACATGCCATCATAAACTTGATCATACTATTTGTACAGCATATGTAGTGAATGCGGCGATCAAAACAATGTGTATGACATGAGTAAACAAGTGAATCATAAAGCAAAGACTTTTCATGAATAGCACTTCAAGACAAGCATCAATAAGTCTTGCATAAGAGTTAACTCATAAAGCAATAATTCAAAGTAAAAGCATTGAAGCAACACAAAAGAAGATTAAGTTTCAGCGGTTGCTTTCAACTTGTAACATGTATATCTCATGGATAATTGTCAATGCAAAGCAATATAACAAATGCAATATGCAAATATGTAAGAATCAATGCACAGTTCACACAAGTGTTTGCTTCTTGAGGTGGAGAGAAATAGGTGAACTGACTCAACAATAAAAGAAAAAGAATGGTCCTTCAAAGAGGAAAGCATCGATTGCTATATTTGTGCTAGAGCTTTGATTTTGAAAACATAAAGAGAGCATAAAAGTAAAGTTTTGAGAGGTGTTTGTTGTTGTCAACGAATGGTAGCGGGTACTCTAACCCCCTTGCCGGACAAACCTTCAAAGAGCGGCTCCCATTTTATTTTATTTTTGGATGGCACTCCTTCCAACCTTTCTTTCACAAACCATGGCTAACAGAACCTCGGGTGCACTGCCAACAATCTCATACCATGAAGGAGTGCCTTTTTATTTTAGTTTTATTATGATGACACTCCTCCCAACCTTTGCTTACACAAGCCATGGCTAGCAGAATCCTTCGGGTGCCGTCCAACAATCACATACCATGGAGGAGTGTCTATTTTTGTTAATTAATTTGGGGCTCAGGAATCCCATTGCCAGCTCTTTTTGCAAAATTATTGGATAAGCGGATGAAGCCACTAGTCCATTGGTGAAAGTTGCCCAACAAGATTGAAAGATAAACACCACATACTTCCTCATGAGCTATAAAACATTGACACAAATCAGAGGTAATAAATTTTGAATTGTTTAAAGGTAGCACTCAAGCAATTTACTTTGGAATGGCGGGAAAATACCATGTAGTATAGGTAGGTATGGTGGACACAAATGGCATAGTGGTTGGCTCAAGGATTTTGGATGCATGAGAAGTATTCCCTCTCGATACAAGGCTTAGGCTAGCAAGGTTGTTTGAAGCAAACACAAGTATAAAGCGGTACAGCAAAACTCACATAAAAGACATATTACAAGCATTATAAGACTATACATCGTCTTCCTTGTTGTTCAAACACCTCACTAGAAAATATCTAGACTCTAGAGAAACCACTCATGCAAACCAAATTTTAACAAGCTCTATGTATTTCTTCACTAATAGGTGCAAAGTATATGATGCAAGAGCTTAAACAAGAGCACAACAATTGCCAAGTATCACATTACCCAAAACATTTATAGCAATTACTACATGTATCATTTTCCAATTCCAACCATATAACAATTTAACGAAGAGGAAACTTCGCCATGAATATTATGAGCTAAGAACACATGTGTTCATATGAACCAGCGGAGCGTGTCTCTCTCCCACACAAGCATGATGTAATCCAATTTATTCAAACACAAACAAAAACAAAAGCAAACAAACGAGACGCTCCAAGAAAAAGCACATAAGATGTGATGGAATAAAAATATAGTTTCGGGGGAGGAACCTGATAATGTTGTCGATGAAGAAGGGGATGCCTTGGGCATCCCCAAGCTTAGACGCTTGAGTCTTCTTGATATATGCAGGGGTGAACCACCGGGTGCATCCCCAAGCTTAGAGCTTTCACTCTCCTTGATCATAGTATATCATCCTCCTCTCTTGACCCTTGAAAACTTCCTCCACACCAAACTCGAAACAACTCGTTAGAGGGTTAGTGGACAATAAAAATTCACATGTTCAGAGGTGACACAATCATTCTTAACACTTCTGGACATTGCATAATGCTACTGGACATTAGTGGATCAAAGAAATTCATCCAACATAGCAAAAGAGGCAATGCGAAATAAAAGGCAGAATCTGTCAAAACAGAACAGTCCGTAAAGATGGATTTTATTAGGCCACCAGACTTGCTCAAATGAAAATGCTCAAATTGAATGAAAGTTGCGTACATATCTGAGGATCATGCACGTAAATTGGCATAATTTTCTGAGCTTCCTGCAGGGCAGTGGGCTCAGATTCGTGACAGCAAAGAAATCTGGAACTGCGCAGTAATCCAAATCTAGTACTTACTTTTCTATCAACGGCTTAACTTGGCACAACAAAACTCAAAACTAAGATAAGGAGAGGTTGCTACAGTAGTAAACAACTTCCAAGACACAAATATAAAACAAAGTACTGTAGCAAAATAACACATGGGTTATCTCCCAAGAAGTTCTTTCTTTTTAGCCATTAAGATGGGCTCAGCAGTTTTAATGATGCACTCGCAAGAAATAGTATTTGAAGCAAAAGAGAGCATCAAGAGGCAAATTCAAAACACATTTAAGTCTAACATGCTTCCTATGCATAGGAATCTTGTAAATAAACAAGTTCATGAAGAGCAAAGTAACAAGCATAGGAAGATAAAACAAGTGTAGCTTGAAAAATTTCAGCACATAGAGAGGTGTTTTAGTAACATGAAAATTTCTACAACCATATTTTCCTCTCTCATAATAACTTTCAGTAGCATCATGAGCAAACTCAACAATATAACTATCACATAAAGCATTCTTATCATGAGTCTCATGCATAAAATTATTACTCTCCACATAAGCATAATCAATTTTATTAGTTGTAGTGGGAGCAAATTCAACAAAGTAGCTATCATTATTATTCTCATCAAGTGTAGGAGGCATAGTATAATCACAATAAAACTTACTCTCCATAGTAGGTTGTACCAAAAGACTACTATCATTATGATCATCACATATGGGAGGCAAAGTATCATCAAAGAAAATTTTCTCCTCAATGCTTGGGGGACTAAAAAGATCATGAAAACCAGCTTCCCCAAGCTTAGAACTTTCTATATCATTATCAACAATGGTGTTCAAAGCGTTCATACTAATATTACTACCAGCATGCAAACAAGATTTCATAGGTTTTTTAATTTTCGCATCAAACAATCCATGTTTTAAATCAGGAAATAGAATAAGAAGCTCATTGTTGTCCATTATGCCAAACTAGTGTAAACAAGAAACAAAAAGATGCAATTGCAGGATCTAAAGGAAATAGCTTCGAGCACACACACAACGGCGCCAGAAAAATACTTTACCTGAGACCGTAGTATGAGAGCCTTTTTACCTTTCCTCCCCGGCAACGGCGCCAGAAAAGTGCTTGATGTCTACGGGAGCTTCTATTCTTGTAGACAGTGTTGGGCCTCCAAGAGCAGAGGTTTGTAGAACAGCAGCAAGTTTCACTTAAGTGGATACCCAAGGTTTATCGAACTCGGGGAGGAAGAGGTCCAAGATATCCCTCTCATGCAACCCCGCAACCACAAAGCAAGAAGTCTCTTGTGTCCCCAACACACCTAATAGGTGCACTAGTTCAGCGAAGAGATAGTGAAATACAGGTGGTATGAATAAGTATGAGCAGTAGCAACGGTGCCAGAAAAGTGCTTGGCGTGTAGTTGATGGTGGTGGTATTGCGGCAGTAGTAACGCGATAAAACGAGTAAACAAGCGGTAGTAACTCAGCGGTAGTAACGCAAGTAGTAGTAAACAAGCGGTAGTAACTCAGCGAGTATTTAGGAACAAGGCCTAGGGATTACACTTTCACTAGTGGACACTCTCAACATTGATCACATAACAGAATAGATAAATGCATACTCTACACTTTTGTTGGATGATGAACACATTGCGTAGGATTACACGAACCCTCAATGCCGGAGTTAACAAGCTCCACAATAATGCTCATGTTTAAGTAACCTTTAGTGTAAGATAGATCAACGCTACTAAACCAAGTACTAGCATAGCATGCACACTTGTCACCTTCATGCATATGTAGGAGGAATAGATCACATCAATATTATCATAGCAATAGTTAACTCCATAATCTACAAGAGATCATGATCATAGCATAAACCAAGTACTAACACGGTGCACGCATCTGTCACCTTTGCACACATGCGGGAGGAATAAACTACTTTAATAACACATCACTAGAGTAGCACATAGATAAATTGTGATACAACATGCTGCAATCTTAAAGAGATATAAATAAGCACCTCACTATGCCATTCAATGAGTAAGTATTCGTAAAATCTAGCCTAAGAGACCCACACGGTGCACACACTTGTCACCTTTACACACGTGGGACGAGGAGTCTCCGGAGATCACATAAGTAAAACTCACTTGACTAGCATAATGACATCTAGATTACAAGCATCATCATATGAATCTCAATCATGTAGGGCAGCTCATGAGATTATTGTATTGAAACACATAGGAGAGAGATGAACCACATAGCTACCGGTACAGCCCCGAGCCTCGATGGAGAACTACTCCTCCTCATGGGATCAGCGGCGGTGATGAAGATGGCGGTGGAGATGGCAGCGGTGTCGATGGAGAAGCCTTCCGGGGCACTTCCCCGCTCCGGCGAGCGTGCCGGAACGGAGATCCTGTCCCCGGATCTTGGCTTCGCGATGGCGGCGGCTCGCGGCAGGTTTACGTGGGTTTCGTCAATTGGTATCGGGTTTTCTGATCCAGGGGCTTTATATAGGCGAAGAGGCGGCGCAGGAGGGCTGACGGGGGGCCACACCATAGGGCGGCGCGCCCCTCTCGGCCGCGCCGGCCCTAGGGTTTGGTGGCCACCGTGGCCCCCTCTCGGTCCTTCCGGGTGTTCTGGATGCTTCCGATGAAAATAGGAACTTTGGCGTTGATTTCGTCCGATTCCGAGAATATTTCGTTACTAGGATTTCGAAACCAAAAACAGCGAGAAAACGAGAGCTGGCACTTCGGCATCTTGTTAATAGGTTAGTTCCAGAAAATGCACGAATATGACATAAAGTGTGCATAAAACATGTAGATAACATCAATAATGTGGCATGGAACACAAGAAATTATCGATACGTTGGAGACATATCAATCTCCCTTACTTCAGACAAGACGAACATGCATAGCAACTCACATGATATTCAACAAAGAGTAGTTGATGGCGTCCCCAGAAAACATGGTTATCGCACAACAAGCAACTTAATAAGAGATAAAGTGCATAAGTACATATTCAATACCACAATAGTTTTTAAGCTATTTGTCCCATGAGCTATATATTGCAAAGGTAAAGAAAGGAAATTTTAAAGGTAGCACTCAAGCAATTTACTTTGGAATGGCGGAGAAATACCATGTAGTAGGTAGGTATGGTGGACACAAATGGCATAGTGGTTGGCTCAAGGATTTTGGATGCATGAGAAGTATTCCCTCTCGATACAAGGTTTAGGCTAGCAAGGTTATTTGAAACAAACACAAGGATGAACCGGTGCAGCAAAACTCACATAAAAGACATATTGTAAACATTATAAGACTCTACACCGTCTTCCTTGTTGTTCAAACTCAATACTAGAAATTATCTAGACTTTAGAGAGACCAAATATGCAAACCAAATTTAGCAAGCTCTAGGTGTTTCTTCATTAATAGGTGAAAAGTATATGATGCAAGAGCTTAAACATGAGCACAACAATTTCCAAGTATCAAATTATTCAAGACATTTTAGAATTACTACATGTAGCACTTCCCGATTCCAACCATATAACAATTTAACGAAGAAGATTCAACCTTCGCCATGAATACTATGAGTAAAGCCTAAGGACATATTTGTCCATATGCAACGAGCGGAGCGTGTATCTCTCCCACACAATGAATGCTAGGATCCATTTTATTCAAACAAAAACAAAAACAAAAACAAACCGACGCTCCAAGCAAAGCACATAAGATGTGATGGAATAAAAATATTGTTTCGGGGGAGGAACTCGATAATGTTGTCGATGAAGAAGGGGATGCCTTGGGCATCCCCAAGCTTAGACGCTTGAGTCTTCTTAAAATATGCAGGGGTGAACCACCGGGGCGTCCCCAAGCTTAGAGCTTTCACTCTCCTTGATCATATTGTATCATCCTACTCTCTTGATCCTTGAAAACTTCCTCCACACCAAACTCGAAACAACTCATTAGAGGGTTAGTGCACAATAAAAATTAACATGTTCGAGAGGTGAAATAATCATTCTTAACACTTCGGACATTGCATAAAGCTACTTGGACATTAATGGAACAAAGAAATTCATCCATCATAGCAAAAGAGGCAATGCGAAATAAAAGGCGAGAATCTGTCAAAACAGAACAGTCCGTAAAGATGGATTTTATTGTGGCACCAGACTTGCTCAAATGAAAATGCCCAAATTGAATGAAAGTTGCGTACATATCTGAGGATGACGCACGTAAATTGGCATATTTTTCTGAGCTACCTACAGAGAGGCAGGTCGAAATTCGTGACAGCAAAGAAATGCTATTCTTGCGCAGTAATCCAAATCTAGTATGAACCTTACTATCAACGACTTTACTTGGCACAACAATGCACAAAACTAAGATAAGGAGAGGTTGCTACAGTAGTAAACAACTTCCAAGACTCAAATATAAAACAAAATTACTGTAGTAAAAACATGGGTTGTCTCCCATAAGCGCTTTTCTTTAACGCCTTTCAGCTAGGCACAGAAAGTGTATATTAAGTGTTATCAAGAGACGAAGTATCAACATCATAACTTGTTCTAATAATAGAATCAAAAGGTAACTTCATTCTCTTTCTAGGGAAGTGTTTCATACCTTTCTTGAGAGGAAATTGATATTTAATATTACCTTCCTTCATATCAATGATAGCTCCAACAGTTCGAAGAAAAGGTCTTCCCAATATAATGGGACAAGATGCATTGCATTCAATATCCAAGACAACAGAATCAACGGGGATAAGGTTATTGTTAACGGTAATGCGAACATTATCAACTCTCCCCAAAGGTTTCTTTATAGCATTATCAACAAGATTAACATCCAAATAACAATTCTTCAATGGTGGCAAGTCAAACATATTATAGATTTTCTTAGGCATAACGGAAATACTTGCACCAAGATCACATAAAGCATTACAATCAAAGTTATTGACCTTCATCTTAATGATGGGCTCCCAACCATCCTCTAGCTTTCTAGGAATAGAAGTTTCAAGTTTTAGTTTCTCCTCTCTAGCTTTTATGAGAGCATTTGTAATATGTTTTGTGAAAGCCAAGTTTATAGCACTAGCATTAGGACTCTTAGCAAGTTTTTGTAAGAACTTTATAACTTCAGAGATGTGGCAATCATCAAAATCCAAACCATTATGATCTACAGCAATGGGATCATCATCCCCAATGTTGGAAAAAATTTCAGCAGTTTTATCATAGGCAGTTTCAGCAATTTTAGCAGTTTCAGGCAATTTTGCACGCTTTGCACTAGGAGTAGTAACATTGCCAACACCAATTATTTTACCATTGATAGTAGGAGGTGCAGCAACATGTGAATCATTAACATTACTAGTGGTGGTAATAGTCCAAACTTTAGCTACATTATTCTCTTTAGCAAGTTTTTCACTTTCTTCTCTTTCCCACCTAGCATGCAATTCGGCCATCTATCTTATATTCTCATTAATTCTAACTTGGATGGCATTTGCTGTAGTAACAATTTTATTTTCAATATCCTTATTAGGCATAACTTTCGATTTCAAAAGATCAACATCAGAGGCAAGACTATCAACCTTAGAAGCGAGAATATCAATTTTATTGAGCTTTTCCTAAACAGATTTGTTAAAAGCGGTTTGTGTACTAATAAATTATTTAAGCATAGCTTCGAGTCCAGGGGGTGTGTTCCTATTATTGTTGTAATAATTCCCATAAGAATTAGCATAACCATTACCATTATTATAAGGATATGGCCTATAGTTATTACTAGAATTGTTCCGATAAGCATTGTTGTTGAAATTATTATTTTTAATGAAGTTTACATCAACATGTTCTTCTTGGGCAACCAATGAAGCTAACGGAACATTATTAGGATCAACATTAGTCCTATGATTCACAAGCATAGACATAATAGCATCAATCTTATCACTCAAGGAAGAGGTTTCTTCGACAGAATTTACCTTCTTACCTTGCGGAGCTCTTTCCGTGTGCCATTCAGAAGTAATTAATCATCATATTATCAAGGAGCTTTGTTGCTTCACCAAGAGTGATGGACATAAAGGTACCTCCAGCAGCTGAATCCAATAGGTTCCGCGAAGAAAAGTTCGATCTCGCATAAAAGGTTTGGATGATCATCCAAGTAGTCGATCCATGGGTTGGGCAATTTTTAACCAAAGATTTCATTCTTTCCCAAGCTTGTGCAACATGCTCATTATCTAATTGCTTGAAATTCATTATGCTACTTCTCAAATATATAATTTTAGCGAGGGGATAATATCTACCAATAAAAGCATCCTTGCATTTAGTCCATGAATCAATACTATTCTTAGGCGAGAGATAGCAACCAATCTTTAGCTCTTCCTCTTAATGAGAAAGGAAACAATTTTAATTTTATAATGTCACCATCTACATCTTTATACTTTTGCATTTCACACAATTCAACAAAATTATTGAGATGGGCAGCAGCATCATCGGAACTAACACTGGAAAATTGCTCTCGCATAACAAGATTCAGTAAAGCAGGTTTAATTTCAAAGAATTCTGCTGTAGTAGCAGGTGGAGCAATATGTGTGCATAAGAAATCATTATTATTTGTGGTTGTGAAGTCACACAACTTAGTATTTTCAGGAGTGGCCATTTTAGCAGTAGTAAATGAAGCAAACTAGATAAAGTAAATGCAAGTAACTAATTTTTTTGTGTTTTTGATATAGAGTGCAAGACAGTAAATAAAGTAAAGCTAGAAACTAATTTTTTTGTGTTTTGATATAATGCAGCAAACAAAGTAGTAAATAAAATAAAGCAAGACAAAAACAAAGTAAACAGATTGGATTGTGGAGACTCCCCTTGCAGCGTGTCTTGATCTCCCCGGCAACGGCGCCAGAAAAAGATGCTGGCATGTAGTTGACGTGGGAGTTAGAAATCTTTGTGGTGTAGCTTTTCTTCAGTTCCCCGGCAACGGCGCCAGAAAAAGAGCTTGATACGCGTACAGC
>NC_061509.1:293013149-293032756 GCF_022539505.1 Lolium rigidum | reverse complement strand
CACACGCTTAGCGAAGCTCCGCCGGATTTCTCCACCGCCACCGACACCACGCCGTCGTGCCTGTCGGATTCAAGAGGAGCTACTACTTCCGCTGCCCGCTGGAACGGGGAGGTGGACGTCGTCTTCATCAACAACCGAACGTGTGACCGAGTACGGAGGTGCTGCCCGTTCGTGGCGCCGGAACCGATCGTGATCAAGATCTTCTACGCGCTTTTGCAAGCGGCAAGTGAACGTCTACCGCAGCAACAAGAGCCTCCTCTTGTAGGCTTTGGAATCTCTTCAAGGGTGAGACTCGATAATCCCCTCGTTGCTACCGTCTACTAGATTGCATCTTGGCTTGGATTGCGTGTTCGTCGTAGGAAAATTTTTGTTTTCTATGCTACGTTATCCTACAATCCTCCTCCATCATGTAAAGGTGACAGTGTGTGCATCATGTAGTACTTGGCGTAGGTTATGATTGTAATCTCTTGTAGATTATGGAGTTAACTATTACTATGATAGTATTGATGTGATCTATTCCCCCTTTCATAGTGTAAAGGTGACAGTGTGTATGCTATGTTAGTACTCGGTCTAAATTGCAATGATCTATTATGCTCTAAAGGTTACTTAAATATGAATGCCGAATGTTGTGGTGCTTGTTAACTCCGGCTTGAGGGAGCTCTTGTAGCCCTACACAATGAATGGTGTTTGTTATCAAACAAGAGAGTGTATGTAGCACAAGTGAGGAGAAGTTATTTATTTGTTATGTGATCAATGTTGAGAGTGTCCACTAGTGAAAGTATGATCCCTAGGTCTTGTTTCCAAATACCGCAAACATCGCTTATTTACTGTTTTACTGCATCTTTACTTCCTGTAATATTACCACCATCTATACCACCTATGTTTTACTATCTCTTCGCCGAACTAGTGCACCTATACATCTGACAAGTGTATTAGGTGTGTTGGGGACACAAGAGACTTCTTGTATCTTAATTGCAGGGTTGCTTGAGAGGAATATCTTTGACCTCTACCTCCCTGAGTTCGATAAACCTTGGGTGATTCACTTAAGGGAAACTTGCTGCTGTTCTACAAACCTCTGCTCTTGGAGGCCCAACACTGTCTACAAGAATAGAAGCACACGTAGACATCAGAAGGCTATGTGCTTTGATTTTTATTTCTTTTGATTTTTTTATGAATTTTTATGCCCATTTGAATCTTGGTCAAATCCTAGGTTTGACCAAGATTTAAACAAGTTTAAAACATGAAAATAAAAAGGTAAGCCTCGATCCTTCTTAGTCACTCTAAAATGAAGCTTTTGGGAGATTTTTGAAATTTCCATGTTTGAAACCCAAAACCAATTCTCTTCATATGATTGACTTCATAATACGAAGTTTAGGGTCTTGAGGGGGTAGATACATGATTTGTCTGGTTTGAATATGTCTAGACCTTGTTTATCAACTTGAATGCTTACTATATGACATAAGAAGACTATGTGCTTTGTTTTTTCATTTTTTAGTTTTTTATGCCCATTGTATCTTGGTCAAATCCTAGGTTTGACCAGGATTTAAACAAGTTTAAAACATGAAAATGAAAAGGAAAGTCTGGATCCTTTTTAGTCACTCTAAAATGAAGCTTTTGGGAGGTTCTTAAATTTTCCATGTTTGAAACCCAAAACCACTTCTCTTCATGCTTGACTTCATAAGACAGAGTTTAGGGTTAGGTGTAGATACATGATTTTTCTGGTTTTAATATGTCTAAACCTTGTTTATCAACTTGAATGCTTACTATATGACATAAGAAGGCTAAGTGCTTTGGTTTTTATTTCTTTCGATTTTTTTCTGAATTTTTATGCCCATTCGAATCTTGGTAAAATCCTAGGTTTTACCAAGATTTAAACAAGTTTAAAACATGAAAATGAAAAGGTAAGCCTCGATCCTTCTTGCTCGCTCTAAAATGAAGCTTTTGGGAGATTTTTGAAATTTCCATGATTGAAACTCTAAACCAATTCTCTTCATATGATTGACTTCATAAGACGGAGTTTAGGGTCCTTAGGGGGTAGATACATGATTTGTCTGGTTTGAATATGTCTAGACCTTGTTTATCAACTTGAATGCTTACTATATGACATAAGAGGATCGTGTGCTTTGGTCTTTCATTTTTCTGATATTTTTTGAATTTTATGCCCATTTGAATCTTGGTCAAATCCTAGGTTTGACCAGGATTTAAACAAGTTTAAAACATGAAAATGAAAAGGTAAGCCTAGAACCTTCTTATCCACTCTAAAATGAAGCTTTTGGGAGGTTCTTGAAATTTTCATGTTTGAAACCCAAAACCAGTTCTCTTCATGCTTGACTTCATATGACAGAGTTTAAGGTTATTGGTAGATATATGATTTGTCTGGTTGAATATGTCTAGACCTTGTTTATCAACTTTTGAAGGCTTACTATATATTGACATAAGAAGACTATGTGCTTTGCTTTTTCATTTTTCTATTTTTTTTTTAATTTTATGCCCATTTGAATCTTGGTCAAATCCTAGGCTTGCCCATGATTTAAACAAGTTTAAAACATGAAAATGAAAAGGTAAGTCTGGATCTTTCTTACTCTCTCTAAAATGAAGCTTTTGGGAGGTTCTTGAAATTTCCATGTTTGAAACCCAAAACCACTTCTCTTCATGCTTGACTTCATTAAACAGAGTTTAGGGTTAGGGGTAGATACATGATTTTTCTGGTTTGAATGTGTCTAGACCTTTTTTATCAACTTGAATGCTTACTATATGACATAAGAAGGCTATGTGCTTTGGTTTTTATTTCTTTCGATTTTTTTCTGAATTTTTATGCCCATTCGAATCTTGGTAAAATCCTAGGTTTGACCAAGATTTAAACAAGTTTAAAACATGAAAATGAAAAGGTAAGCCTCGATCCTTCTTAGTCGCTCTAAAATGAAGCTTTTGGGAGGTTTTTGAAATTTCCATGATTGAAACCCAAAACCAACTCTCTTCATATGATTGACTTCATAAGACGGAGTTTAGGGTCCTTAGGGGGTAGATACATGATTTGTCTGGTTTGAATATGTCTAGACCTTGTTTATCAACTTGAATGCTTACTATATGACATAAGAGGACTATGTGCTTTGGTCTTTCATTTTTCTGATATTTTTTTGAATTTTATGCCCATTTGAATCTTGGTCATACAGGTTTGACAAGGATTTAAAAAATTTTAAAACATGAAAATGAAAAGGTAAGTCTGGATCCTTCTTAGTCTCTCTAAAATAAAGCTTTTGGGAGGTTCTTGAAATTTCCATGTTTGAAACCCAAAACCACTTCTCTTGATGCTTGACTTCATAAGACAAAGTTTAGGGTTAGGGGTAGATACATGATTTTTGTGGTTTGAATAAGTTTAGACCTTGTTTATCAACTTGAATGCTTACTATATGACATAAGAAGGCCATGTTCTTTGGTTTTTCATTCTTTCGATTTGTTTTCTGAATTCTTTTCCCCATTTGAATCTTGGTCAAATCCTATGTTTGAGCAAGATTTAAACAAGTTTAACACGTGAAAATGAAAAAGTAAGCCGGGATCCTTCTTAGTCACCCCAAAATGTACCAATCAATAGCTGAGTTAACTTTGCTTCATGGAAAAAATATGTCATGTAAATAAGTTAACTTGGCTTTCCTACGTACCCTTGAATCCATAGAAAACTTTGTACTAATGCACTATAATAATCAACCGAGTTTTTACACCAACAGGTCTGTCACTTACGTGGGGTGCCCATGCGTGAGGTCTCACACTTCAGTGAGCACAAGTCACGTGCAGTAGGTACGCAAACTCCCAACCATCTTCTTTGTCAAGAGAAGACGCATCAGGATGTGTATTGGAAGCCTCTGGGTCCTTCAGGATCTTACGGTTGTCCCTCTCACAAAAAAAAAACATCTCTCTCTTTCTCGGCCTCGCTCGACTCGCTCGCTCGCTCGCACCTCCGGCGCACTGACAAACCCTGCACAACAGTCAACACCATCACCCGAAAAAGGGGAGACACCATAATGCTCTCCCTTCTTCTCTCCTTCCGAGTGATCTCTCTTCCTCCGAGTTTCACTCGACGGGCAAACACACATGTGTTGCATAGTAACAATAAAAAGTAAAAAACCGACCTACGAATCTATGATTAAATAGGTTAAACTAGGGTTTTACCTAGTACTACAGATCAAGTTCAAAAAAAAAATTCAACTACGGGGTTCGAACGGCCTCATTTCTAATCTAAGCATTTTTCGACCTCATCCAAATGACCTCAAACTATAGGGTTAGCATCTAGTGCAGTATATGCGAACATGTATGCACTATGTGTGCTATAACTTGTATGTCTTTCAAATTTGAACCGAATTTGAATAAGTTTGAAATATTTGAAATGGGGATTTTGGCTTAAACGTGAACAATCTCATACAAGCAACCGGTCGTCCAAAATGAGCTAGAAAAGATCCCGAAAGGTACCCCAAACAACCCCATTTCTAACCCAAACATGCTTGAAACCCAAAACCACTTCTCTTCATGCTTGACTTCATAAGACAGAGTTTAGGGTTAGGGGTAGATACATGATTTTTCTGGTTTGAATATGTCTAGACCTTGTTTATCAACTTGAATGCTTACTATATGACATAAGAAGACTATGTGCTTTGTTTTTTCATTTTTCAGTTTTTTATGCCCATTAGAATCTTGGTCAAATCCTAGGTTTTACCAGGATTTAAACAAGTTTAAAACATGAAAATGAAAAGGAAAGTCTGGATCCTTCTTAGTCACTCTAAAATGAAGCTTTTGGGAGGTTCTTAAATTTTCCATGTTTGAAACCCAAAACCAATTCTCTTCATGCTTGACTTCATAACATAGAGTTTAGGGTTAGGGGTAGATACATGATTTTTCTGGTTTGAATATGTCTAGACCTTGTTTATCAACTTGAATGCTTAGTATATGACATAAGAAGGCTATGTGATGTGGTTTTTCATTCTTTCGATTTTTTTCTGAATTTTTATGCCCATTTGAATCTTGGTCAGATCCTAGGTTTGACCAAGATTTAAACAAGTTTAAAACATGACAATGAAAAGGTAATTAATCCTGGATCCTTCTTAGGCACTCTAAAATGAAGCTTTTGGGAGGTTCTTGAATTTTCCATGTTTGAAACCCAAAACCACTTCTCTTCATGCTTGACTTCATAACACAGAGTTTAGGGTTAGGGGTAGATACATGATTTTTCTGGTTTGAATATGTCTAGACTTTCTTTATCAACTTGAATGCTTACTATATGACATAACAAGACTATGTGCTTTGGTTTTTCATTTTTAAATTTTATTCCCATTTGAATCATGGTCAAATCCTAGGTTTGACCAAGATTTAAACAAGGTTAAAACATGAAAATGAAAAGCTAAGCCTGGATCCTTCTTAGTCACTCTAAAATGAAGTTTAGTGCCGAAAATCATGTAAAAGTGCAACGAAGTGTAAACAAAACACATATGAATTGGTGTAAAACAAGCATGGAGCATTAAAAATTATAGATATGTTTGAGACGTATCAGTACCTAAGGCAATTAATTGATAAACTTTTACAGTTGTGGGCCAAACCAAGTGTACGTGTGTGGGATGAGCACAAATAATAGAAATTTGACCTACGAGTGTTGCTTTTCGTAACCATCAATGATTGGTCTGCTCTTAGTAACATTTCAGGACAGTCAAAGAAGGGATACAATGCATGCACACATTGTTTGTATCAGACAACAAGTATATATCTGGAAAAATGTAGGAAGAATGTGTACCCCTACAATTATCGTTTTCTTCCGCAAAAGCATCCCTTAAAGAAAAAGGCAACCTTTCGATGGCAAGGCAGAAACCCGGTCAAAGCCTGTCAGCCATACTAGTGCTGAAGTATTTGGTATGGTCAAGGATTTAAAAGTAATCTTTCGAAAGGGTCCTCGCAGCCAACCTGTTCCTAACAACGCTGATAAGCGCGCACCCATGTGGAAGAAGAAATCTATATTTTTGGAGCTACCTTATTGGGAAGTCCATGAGGTCCGCTCCGCAATCGATGTGATGCACCTGACGAAAAATCTTTGCGTGAATATTATAGGCTTCATGAGCTTGTTTGGGAAGTCAAAAGATACACCGGAAGCACGGGAGGACCAGGAACGTCATAAAGGACAAGGCGGCAAGCATCTAGGGCAGTTTCAAGGGCCTGTCAGCTACATTCTTACAAAGGAAGAGAAGGAAAACTTTTTTAAAGTCCTTTTCAGTATCAAAGTCGCGACTGGCTTCTCGTCGAATATTAAGGGAATAGTAAATATGAAAGACAAAAAATTCCAAAACCTAAATTCGCATGAGACTACCACGTGCTTATGAATCAATTGCTTCCGGTTGCATTGAGGGGGCTTCTACCGAAAATTGTTCGACTGGCCATTGTGAAGGTATGTGCAATCCTCAATGCAATTTCTCAGTGGCGGTCGGAGAAGCTTTACCTCGACAGGGGGCTTCTATCAAAGATTTAAGAACATATCCATGAAGGTGGCGGTCGGACAAGCTTTACCTTGTCCACCTGACGCACGTTGGAATGGCCGTGAGATTCCAGCTGGCTATGCTAAAGTCGTGGTGGATGAAATCGTAACGGGCTTTAATGAATTGGAGCTTGACATCCTTGAACCTGAAGATGAGAAGACACTCGAACAAATAGTGGGTGGAGTCATTCTATGGGACAAGAACTACATCAAGCTTCCAGACTTGGCGCCAAGTACAATACCGCATCCGAGTCGTCGCAGGTCACCTACACCTCCATCACCTCCAAGAAGCCCACCCCATGACTACGACCACCAAAGCGCGAGTCCATCTTGATCTCCGCCACCGGACTTAGGTCGGCCGTCTCCGTCGCCGCTGCTCGCGAAGCGTGCCAACAAGAACGCTCTGTCGATGAGTTCTAACCGACGACGGAGCCCCCCAAAGCAAAAACGGTCGCCCCTCCCAAAGGTACCTCATCTGAATCTTCCCATCAGACCTTATGATCGTACCCCCAAGGAAAGCGACAGGATTGCAAAGGAATATTATGATGCGCAGATGAAAAAGAAGGAACCCGACCCCCCCCCCCCCCCCGGTATACACAGACAAGCAGAGAACTATGCAAATTACTTACTGACCCTGCCATCGCAATATGACTTGCACCATAAGCCTGATGACTATCTACGCACAATGCAGAAGAAAGCGAAAAAGAGCATAGCAACTAGTAGTGCAAGTGGGAGCAAATCAATGAAAAGTGGAAGCGGGAAAAGATCAGACGTTCCCCAGCTCGAACAACAAGGCAAACAATCGATCCCAACCATCAAGGTGTTATCCGGACAAGTTCCTCCCCCCTGGTGCAGCAACAAAATATGGAAGAAGCAAAGAAGTGGGCGGCTGAATGGGGTATGAGTGTTGACGCAATTATGGCTTCCCAAGACGAGTTGTTCCCAAAGCTGTTGTAGCCCCTAAGCTTAAATTTGTCATGCGGGAAGCTCTTGTCAGCAAAGAGAGGTTGCAAGAACTGCCAACACATATGTGTCACTTGCATGCGTGGTACCTGACTGCTGCAAAGAATGGGAGAATAATGTTCGTGACGACTGTCCCACTGGAGTACTACGTCCGACCCGAAGAGATCCATGTCGAGTTTGATGAACTCTTCAAGATGTACAATTGTGAAGCCCTCGACATATCTCTCATGAGTAGCTATTGTCTGTAAGTTGTTCAATTCGTTGTCTACATATAAGTTGTTCAGTTATTTCAGTTATTCAGTTCATTGCATGTAATTATCCTCATTATATCATTTTCTACTCTATTATGCAGAATGAAGATCCTGGTCTGTAAAAGTAGGGGTATCCTAAATGTTGGGTTCATTGACCCAGATAAAGTACATATACAGACGCTAACTGATAAGCCCAACGAGACAGAGAAAAACCTTCTAAGGTTTCTAAGGGATCAAAATTTATGTGACCACATACTGTTTCCTTACAACTTCAGGTGGCGATCTACCTCTGTTGTATCCATTCACTCACAAGTTTAATTGATGATTTACTGACATATATATTTATATATGTGTGCAGTTTCCACTAGATTTTGCTAGACATTCAAGTTGATAATGGAAGAGTTGATGTCTTCGACCCATTAACAAGAAACATGGAAGACTTCCAAAGCATGCAAGACATGCTCCGAAGGTAATTTCAATCATTCTCGCGCTATGTCGGTGTCTTTTGATGATTTTCTGAGATATCAAGTAATGAATAACTTAGCATCATTTTTCTTGCCGGGCAGGGTTTAGAAGCGGTTCAAGTCCGAGAGTGTCGGTATCTCTCATGAGAAGCTGACATTTTGGAGTGTTCAGGTAAGTAGTACGAGATAGGGTCGTGCATCTCTTTACTTCTATTTTAATACAATTATGATGCATGCTAGATTATTATTTGATTAAATTGTATTCTCGTAAAGTGCGACCAGCAGCCACCGAGAACGCATCTATGTGGATACTACATTTGCGAGTTCATTCGAACGTTTACCTCTGAGCACAAGGATTATAGATAGAGAGAATTCCGTATTTAACATTGGCTTAAAATCAGCTTCCCTATTTGACACTCTAAAAACATTTCTTCTCATTTTGACATGTAAACTTCGTTTCTTTCCTAAAATGACACTCTAGTGCATTTTGAGCACTGACGGTGTTAAACAGGAACATGGAAAGACTATTTTGCCCTTGATGAAAAATGTAATAGAAAATTTGTGCCAACCTCTGCCTTTTCCTTCGTGCCAGTTCTCGTTGTCCTCACAAAAAGATCCCCTTTGCCCTCAGATAAAACCATGCATATCCCAGCTAAATCTTCCCGATTCCATGAGCTCCTAGACTAAATCCTTGTCCACCCTATCCATATTCATCGGTCGTGAGCTATGCATATGTAAGCTCCAGTCCCGTCCATATCCATCGACGGCCGCCCGCAGCTCCCAGCCAGCTGTGTCCCTTAATCGTGGTTGACCACTACCGCTCCTTGCAGCGCAAATCATGGCAGTTCCTTACAGCGCCGGCGTGAATCGATCTCCGACGGTGCCTGGCTACTTGTCCTGCTCGAGGCCAGCGCCGAATAGGCTGATCCACGACGACCTCGACCTGCTGCGCCTTCGGCAGAGGTGCTGGGCAAGCGGCGTATTCCCGACGGCGTACATGGCCGTGGTGGAGAGCTCCGGTAGTGACGGCCGCGGGCAGCCACCAACGATCTCTGCTAGGGGCTTGTGTGCGCGGGCTCGTGCAGGGCGCGACCGAGGAATGGCGAGCTCCTGCAGGGGCTGATATGCGTGGCCTTGTGCAGGGCACGGGCGAGTTCCGGCGAGGGTGGCCGCAGGCGGGCGCGAAGAGCTCCGCAAGGTGCGACCGCGGGCTTGGGCTGGTGACCTCCGGGAGGGAGGACAGCGGACAGCCGCGGCCGCGGCTGTTTGATGGTAGTTGACCCAGTTGAATAAGGGTATTTTGGTCCACTTAAATAACTGACAGACGGAAATCGTGATGAACTGGACAGTAGTGTCATTTTAGGAAAGAAATCAAGTTTACATGTTAAAATGGGAAGAATTTTTTTAAAGTGTCAAATAGGGAACCTGATTTTAAGCCAGTGCCAAATAAGGAATTCTCTCTTATAGATACGACGTAAGCAATACATTCACAACTTTATTTTATTACCGTCACTTGTTGTTATCATGATTGATATTCATATTGATCTCCTATACTTATATAGTTTGATGCCATGTGAGGAAAGTATTTACCAGAGGAACGCGCAATAGCTGTTGCAGAGGAGCTGGCGGGTTTTTTGAGGGCAGAAGTTATAGACGACAAAGGAAGATTTAGTGTAGCTAGGGGCCATTACTGATATCGGTTCTGTGTAATCGAATAGACGGTCTCTAGTCCCGATAATTGGGATCTCCATGTAATTATATATATATATATATATATATATATATATATATATATATATATATATATATATATATACCAGCACTATTCTCGCAACCGGTTGCGAATAATATTCTGAGCACCGACTTGTACTTCCCTAGACACAAGGTTGTACTTCCCGGATAACAGGGTTCAACTTTCTGTCGAACTTACCTGAACTTCCTATTTTCTTCAGAGCTACTGATTCTACTTTGTGTTTCCCAACAATTTGTCGGAACTATGCAAATGATATACCGGTGGATAGATAATGAAAAACCGCAACTTTTTCATGTTCACACTTTTCACGATTTTGCACGGTTTAAATTTAATTTTGAAAATACGAAAACGCTTCTATATGGCCAGAAAACGAACTTTTAGTTCGATTTTTGAATCGCTTATCGAAACTGTGCAAATGATATACCGTTGGAAAGATAATGAAATTGCGCAACTTTTTCATGTTTTATGTTTTTTCAAAATCCTCACAGTTTTTGAACAATTTTGAAAATACTGAAATTCGGACGTACTCAAAAAACGAGCGGACAGTAATTTGGATGATTTGTTTCAACCGTATATCGGAATGATGCAAATAATATGGCGTTGGAAAGCTATGGACTAGGCGCAACTTTCTTATTCCAATTATTTTCTCTAATTCCTTATAGTTTAATAGAATAACACGAATTACTGTCCGCTTTTTTTATGTGACGGGCAACGAATGATTTTCCCCGCGATTTCCATGATGTATATTTAAACAATGCAAATGATATACGGTTGGAAAGGTCTCAAATTGGCGCATATTTTTCGTATCTACCATTTTTGCCAACTTCAAACGATTTGAAAGTAATTTTAGAAGTTTTGAAATCATGTTTCTGGTATATTTTGTGTGATAACAATTTGAATTTAATAGATTAGATCCATTTATTTGTTGTAAAATGTTGTAGGTAATGAAATTACACATATACTCTACCATATAAAGCTTTTGGTGACAATGATTGAAGTGGTTGGTGATCAAATCGATGAGATTTGAACAATAGATTTCCGCCCCGTAAACACAGAGCATTGAACTTCCCTCGACATGAACTTGCGCTTCTAGGGATATGCGGTTGTACTTCTCGGCACTGCTTCACGAAAGTGTTCGAGAAAATGACTATAAGTTTCTCATACGGTCTTCGTTTGTACTTCTATAAATCATTTCTTGTACTTCCTCGGAGAATTATTTTAATGATCGCGTCTTTCCTAAACTAATAAATTCGTACTTTCCAATTTTTACGTGTGTACTTCCCGGAAGATGAAGTATGCTGCAATTAGGGATTTTGTACTTCCAAATGGAGATTTTTTTTCTTTTAGTTTTATTATTTTTCCTTATTTCACAAGGGGTTGTGAACTTTTCTGAATATTACTCCGTGCACATCTCGATAGTTATACTTCCCGTAGTCACCGCATGTACTTATTAGATTCTCTACTTGTACTTCCCACGAGATAAAAAAAATTCAATGATTTTTGGTTTTTATACACTACAAGGCGGACGTTGTACTTTCCTAATTTTTAGTGTGTACTTCATGACTATTACTTTTTTAGCACTTCACGTGGACTTTGAATTATCACAAAGAGAATGTTTGTACTTTCAAACCTTATGTCATGTACTTCCCGATGCTATTGTGTGTATATCCTAACGGAGAGGTCATTTGTGCTTCCGTAAATTGGCGTATGTAGTTCTCGGATTAATTGTCTATACTTCTCGATGTAAATTTTCTAATTGTGTCTTTATTAAAGCACTTCTCGCAGATCTTGAACTTCTAATTATGTCATGTACTTCCCGAGAAAACAGACTGGATTTGATTCACAACACAACACTATCCAACCTCAAGCTAGAAACATGTTTTAACTGAAACTACGGAACGTGATTCAGGCACATGCACACCAATGTGACTGTAGAAGTTAAGAGATACATTGTTCCTACTAATGGGCATGGTAACATCAACTTAACTGCTTCACGAGTAGCAACATTCTAGTCAAGCTCTTACTACCGAACTGGAGATAACTATAAACTTTCTTAACCTTCTGAATGGAGAGTGAAATAACATGCCAGCACAATGCAGGAACTCAGGATTTTCTTAACAGAATGGCAAAGCAAATTGCACCGTTAAGTTTTCCACTAACACAATCCTGGTTGACATAGCACAGTTAGTTCCAAGAATTTGATTTGAGACAAAGTTGTTTTAAGAACGAGTTTGCTCAGTGCTCCTGGTCCTGGTGTACATTTGTTGTATCTGCGTAGTGTATACTTCTTTTTATTGTCTGTTGCACTTTTCTCCTCAGCTGTCTGTACTGCCTCAGTCCAGGCAAGACACCAACAGGGGCATGGGGAGCAGTGGCCGGCAGCGGGTCGCAGCACCAGAAGGGGGCACCAGCCGGCAGCGGGTCGCAGCACCAGAAGGGGGCACCAGCCGGCGGTGGGTCGGAGCACCATCAGTCCCGGCGAGGCAGAGAAGGGGGGACCGAACCCAGAGGCGTTTGGGTCAGGCCGCCGCGGTAATCGACCTGGGGGAAGGGCGCAGCCTCTCTGGGCGTTGCCGGAGGGATGTCCGGCGCGCAGAAGATTGGCGTGGGGAGGCGAAGGTGCGTAGGCATGGGGCCTGCCGGCGACGGGTAAGGCGGTGAGGAGCGGAGCCCTTCCGGCCATGGGGATGGAGGGGCGGGTCGAGGCCCTACCGGTAGAGGTGGAGTCGGGGCGGGGCGAGGCCCTTCCGGTGGTGGGGAAGGAGGGGCGGCGTGGGAGCCTGCCGGCGCCGGAGAAGCCAGGCCACTGCAGGGGCATGCCGGTGTGAGGGAGGTGGGGGATCGGGGCAGTTGGGGGCTGCGTTCGGGTTGGCGAGCTAGAGCGAGATTGGAGGTGGGAGCCATGGCCGGCGGCGCGATCCTAGAAGGTGGCGGCGGGATCCTGGCTGTCGGCACCGGCTCGGGCCTGGCTAGCGGTGGGAGCCAGGCGGGGGATGGAGGTTTGTTCGTGGTGTGGATAAGGTCGGTCGCCTTTTTCCTCGGCGATCCGTATCGCGGCGCCTTATAGGGTCGGCGGTGCTCAGAATAATATTCTGAGCACCAGTTTCAGAATAGTGTGACCCTATATATATATATATATATATATATATATATATATATATATATATATATATATATATATATATATATATATATATATATATATATGCTCGATCGTAAGATAAGTCTTTACTATTATATTCGAGTTGGTCGTAGGTCATGCAACGCGTTTGGTGAAGGAGATTGACAACATCCTGACCATCCAGTTATTTTTAACATCTTCACTTGAACGTTCACCGTCCGTCGGATCAAAGCAAATCATTGATTTCCATCATTTACTACCCAGCTCGCTAATTGCCATATCAAAACATATCGTTGCTTTCCTTAATCCGTTACTATCGTTATTTCCTTCCTTTATTTCCTCACCAAACTAGGAAAGTGATTATGGTTAATCCCAAAATCTAATTATTGCCACAACACCGTGTAGTCTCACGTGGTGCTCCCGATCTATCCCGTTCGATCGCCATCTGACATCTCTCCTTTGCGTTGACCCCATTGACCGCTTTTGGAGAAAGAGAGGAGCCCGTCGGTCAAAATATCCCCATGCTCCATCTCCATCAGATGCGGGCATGCTCTGACCGGCGGCCGAGCGGGTAGGCGGCGACCGGCGGCCGAGCGCGGCGGCGGAGACCGGCGGCCGAGCTGGGGAGGCGGGGTATCAGCAGGCTGACGTGGTTGCGAGTCTCCATTGAGGAGACGCTCCGGCGCCGCCGCCGCCGAGCGATGCAGCGAGCACCTGCCTGCCTTCCGCAGCGGAAGGGGAGCTGCGCCTTGAGGTATCCACCGCTCGCCGGGGCCTTAGAGCATCTCCACTAGTCTCCCCGAGAAGCTCCCCACGATCACTTTTTTTCATCCGGACGGCGAAAAACGGCCCAGTCAGGCCCCCGGTTCCTCGTTTTGGTCCGGATTTGAGCCTATTTTCGTCCGGACTCCCCATGCCATCCTCGGTTTCCCGGGGTCTCCCGGGACTCCGGATGAAGCTAAACCAACCGCCCACGCCCACGTGTCTCCTCTTTCGTCCGGATTCCCCGAGCCATCCTCTTTTTCCCCGAAAAACGCCGCTTGGGGAGCAAACGACTGGGAAACTACTCCTCCCCACGCCAAATCTTCCTCCAATCCGGACGAAAATTTCGCCGGATTTGGGCGTGGGGAGTGCCAACGAGTGGGGATGCTCTTAGTATGAGGTGGCCACCACCGATCTCGCATTGTCTCCTCCTTCTCGTCATCCTATTTGTGGCCCTCTGTTTGATTCCTGGTTATATATGGCTTGTTTCCTCCATTTGTAATGTTTTCGTGTGTTCATACCTACTACTTGATCTACTCCCTCCGTCCCAAATTAGTTGTCCCAATTTTTTTTAAATATTGATGTATCTGGACATGTTTTAGTGTCTTGATGCATCCATATTTTAACAGACTTGAGACAACTAATTTGGGACGGAGGATAGTACTCTATTTACGTATTGTTTCCTGGATGTATTTTTTGGAGACTAATATTTGCCTCTTAATTTTTTACTTCCAAATCAGTAGTAGTCTGTAACTAGATGTAATTTTTTCAGACTTGATCTTAATTTTTTAACTTCCATATTAATAGAAGGATGTAACTATATCAATTTCTTTCTCTACTTTGGATGTACTACTTTTTATCATTTTTCTATATCCAGAACGTTTAATGGTTCAAAGTGTAAAACAATAGTATAGTACTGATCCTGGTTTTGGTGATTTTGGATGTAGTTTTTATATATTTTTACATCCATCCCTCTATTTTTTACATCCTGAATTAGATCACAAAATAAGTGGTATGAGATGTTTTTAGAGGGATCTAATTTTTGGTAACAAGTAGATAAAGTTTTGCATCTAGACTTCGTGTGCAAGTCTGAAACAAGAAAACGTAGAGGACCAGCTATTCTCGTGGTCAGTTTCCATGTGCGCGGTTAATTAGACTGCTCATAGTGGGAGTAACATAGCTATTAACATCACACACCCCAATGCATTTTGGTGACATGGCATTGACAATAAATGAAGAAAGAGAGTGAGGTGGTAAGAGCAAGTACAATAAGGTACAGTCAGCTAGCTATAAGAGATAAAATATTATAAATTTGCTTAGTTGGAGGAGAGAGATTAGGAGAGAGAAGAGGAGTGATCTCTTATCTTATAGCCAGCTCTAGCACGTGCTCCTAGGCACTATGTGAGACTAAAAGGTGGGCCATGTATTGTAAAAATACTACACTTTTATAGCTCACTATTGTATATGTTGGCTCTAAATTAGCTATAAATGACATGGCACTTGACTTATAGCCAACAGCTGGCTACACTATTGGAATTGCTCTAACTAGCTATGTTACCATAACATCACACTTCTCAAGACAAGATGAGTCTACAATCTAATAAATACAACATGTATGATACCACATATGAGTAACTATCCACTATGAAGGTGGTAACATAGGGTAGTAACATGCACCATGTTACTACTCTATGTTACTCCCCACTATGACTAGTCTTAGACTGTTTTTCTGTTTCCAATGTGTAGCACGCGGTTCGCAAAACTGTTTTTATGTTTCCAAAGTAGTTACCTGTTGCTATCACAGGTGGCCCCACTTACTATTTTGGGATGATCCACGTTCCAACAAGGGATCACTCCGGTAGACAATCTGCTGCTATAGCACCAGGTAGCAAAGTCTATAGTTAATCTCCTCCCGTCGCTGCATACCTGGATATCCCCTAGCAGGCAACTTTCGCTTTTCTTCCTCCCGTGCCACCTCCGCCCATAGCATCGTCCATCATACCGTGCGGCGGCGAGCGGAGGACCCTAATTCCCGTCCATCTGTGACGGCAAGGAATGAGAACGCAAGAAGACCTTGCGATCTCGAGGCCGATCAACACAGATACTCCATCGAGCGGGGCCAGATCATGTAGGCCGGCGAGATGGCCAACAAAGATCTGCTGGAAGAAAAACTCCCACGATGTGGAGCCATCAGCGACTCCTTCCTGCCGCTCCATGTTCCTCCCCCTCCAATTAGAAAGGGTGTCGTCCTTGTTTCATTCCCCTCCCCCCATCTGCCAGCATGTAGGCAGAGCCTCAAGAGGAGTGGACTACGAGTGTGCTTGTGGTGGCATCGCTTGTGGTCCTGCTGGTGGCCGTCGCAGTCATGGTGGTGGCATAGATGCGCGGCCGAGCGGAGGGAGGAGGTTCGAGATCGTCCTGGTTGTTGGGCTTTCATCGCCAAGGGATTGGAGGTCGAAGAGGATCTGCCCGTCTCGCTCATTCTCTCCTTGTCTCCTTGGGAGCGTCGTGCGCCAAGTTTGAGGTTGGGGTTGTTGTTCCACCGACAGAGGTAGGGGAACAGAGCATCGGAGGACGACATAGGTGTGGTGACCCTGCATACCACTGCATGTTGTAGTATGCCAGTCGTTGATATAACATTCACGAAATACCAATCCGCAAATATTACATCCCTCAGAGTAGTACAACAGAACATAGCTGGTCCATAACTCATTCATTTATTATTACAAGCCATATATATACACATCATCACGGAGTTCCTCCTGGGTCCCGAGAGGAATACTCCTGGGTTCCAGGTGAACCCGACTTAACTTACAATATAGTAGTCTCAGCAGGTCATACATTTATTCTACTAGGGCAGTGTAGTGCTAGAGTGTTCGCACTGCTCGGTTCTCACTATTACTACTCTATTCTAGGTTTGTTCCCCCTCGGTATCGTCTCCGCCTCCGTAGACTATGAGGTAGTCTACTCCTTCTACACCTCCGGAGAGGTCTGGCTCTTCATAGCAGATCCCATCTGCTCCTTCTTGGTCGTCGTTGTCCTCTTCAAGTCGATTCAGGCACTCTAAGCAGGGGATTTAAGAGTGGTATGAGTACGAGCGTACTCAACAAGTTCATATTAGGAAAGAGGTGTTTAATGCACTAGCTACTATACTAGACCAGAAAGTCTAATACCAATGCAGGTTTTTGTAATCATTTCTTCAAATGGTTGCTTTTATTAATAAGAACTATGTCCGTCAGCCTTCACCGGTTTACTAGAACTTCATGGAGTTCCTTTCCGGCAGCGTTCGCAGTTCCAAAACCCGGAACATGGAGTGACTGGTCACGATTCATTACACTCTGCAGAGGTGTGTTGCTTTACCCACAAGAGATCTTAACCTTGGTGCCAACCGGGCAGCTTTCCCGTCCACACTTCCAATGGTGTGAGGCCCGGTATAAGGTCATAGCCAAGTTATACTCCTCCAGTACCTCGAACACCCACCCTTTGTTGCAATCCCCGACCCTGGATCCTCGCCGGTGTACTTACTCCAATTAAGGATGGCCCCCGACCGCGACAACAGTTCTGGGCTCTACCATAAACTCCTTCGCCGGTAGATGCAACCCATCATAGACCGCATTACCGTGGGGAATTTCGAACGGGTTCCCCACCCTACCGCTTGTCCCTCGGTATCAAGTGTCTACGGTAAGCGCATCCGTTGATGAACGAGAGGTGGAAGTACAACTGACTATTCCGTCCCACTCCAGATCTTATGGTTAACACGAGTTTTACGGCACAAGAATCACTAGACGACATTTGTTGTTTAATCCTAGATGGATATAAACCCTTGCAATGGAACCTCCACCATATCAACACATACCATGGTTCCATTGCCAACCACATAGTCATATTCATAGTTATGAAAATAGTTCTTTTGATTTTCATGCAAGAGTGATAAGCATAGTACTTTGCAAGTAATTTGGTAAAAATACTCAAATGACATGAGCAAGGGATGAACTTGCCTGGCAACTGCGATGTAATGCAGTTGGATGCTTTGGATTGACCCTGATCCTCTGTTTCTGAAAGAAGCATCATTGTCTGATAAGGTCAATGGTTAAAGAAGCAATTATGCTTGCTTTCGGATTTTAGGGTTTGGTTCCCCCTTCCCGGTGCTTTATTATTTCATGTCGGAAGTGGTTACTAAGAATAATTTAGGGATACTCTGTTTAAGGCAAAATACTACCTTGAAATGTTGTCAAGGTGTTTTTAGAGTCCAAATTAATTTATGGACTTATTTTATCATTAAAAATAGTGTGTGTTATTTTTGATGATTATTTATTTATTCTTTGCCTTAAATTATGGTCCAAGTTTAATTATCTCAAAAATTCTATCTCATAGTTTATTATGGTAGAGAATTTTATGCTGAGTGGTTTTCATATTTTTATTTATTTATTTAGAGCTTTAAATCATTTTCTATTTATTTTCAAAGTTTCTGGTTTATTTGGAATTGTGAAAAGACCAATTTGCCCTTGGGCCCACCTGTCAGTGGAGCCCATTGGGTTGGGTTAGACCCGCACGGTCCAACCGACCAGCGCGGTCGCTCCCCACTCCTCTCCCTCTGTGCCGCTTCGACGAACCCTAATCTTCCCCTAGCTCTGGCGAGTAGCGTCGCCGCCTCCGGCCATCCCTGCCGACGAGATCAAGTGCGCCCGCTTCGCCTTTCGACGGTGCACCAGATCATCCGCGTCGATCTAGCCCTCGTCGCCTCCTCCGCTCACCCGCCCCAACTCGCCTGCACGCATGGCCGCACGGATCCGTGAAGATCCGCCGCTCACCGGCGTTCCTGGCGCCTTGGCGCCACCGTAGGGTGCTGGGAGCTGCGGTGCTGGTCGAGGCCTGGCTTGGTATAGGTTGCAACTGTCCTGCCGGACTCTGATGTTCTGCCTTCACCCTTTGACATGTATGCCATTCTGCCACATATTGTGCAATCTGCCTCTTCATGTTGTTCCACCAGAACAATTCTTTTAAATCCATATACATCTTTGTACTTCCTGGGTGTATTGAATATGGTGTTTGATGTGACTCTCTGAGTATAACCTCCTTGATCTCATCATTATCTGGAACACAAATCCTTTTCTGAAACCATAGTGATCCCAACTCTCCTCGGTGGAATTCTGATGGTCTTCCTTCATCAATCCTTCTCATCTCCTCCACGATGAATGGATCGTCCAATTGACCCATGATAATCTCATTCTTTAGGTTCACACTCAATTCATCGGCTACTTGTAAAGCTGATAGTCCCTCATGAGCTTCCTTTTCCCAGAGTTGTATCTGTGCTTGGCTTATCTCCTTCTTCAACTCCGGTGGTAGTTCATGTTCAACTCCTCGGGTACTCTTGCGACTTAAGGCATCAACTACAACATTGGCCTTTCCTGGTGTGTAATTGATGGTCAAATCATAATCCTTGATCAATTCAAGCCATCTTTTCTGCCTCATATTCAGTTTCTTCTAAGTGAAGAAGTACTTGAGACTTTTGTGATCGGTGTATAACTGATACGTCTCAAACGTATCTATAATTTCTTATGTTCCATGCTACTTTTATGACAATACTTGAATGTTTTATACATATTTTACATCATTATTATACATTTTCCGGCACTAACCTATTAACAAGATGCCGAAGCGCCGCTTGATGTTTTCTCGCCGTTTTTGGTTTCAGAAATCCGAGTAAGGAAATATTCTCGAATTGGACGAAATCAACGTCGAGGGTCCTATTTTTCCACGAAGCTTCCGAAGACCGAGGGAGATG
>NC_061509.1:292978684-293013049 GCF_022539505.1 Lolium rigidum | reverse complement strand
ACAACAAAACCAAAGTACTTTGCCCCAACGAAACGAGTGAGGTTGTCAATCTCACCGAAGCTTGCTGTAACAAAGGATTAAACGTATCGAGTGGAAGATGTTTGCAAGAAAATAGTAGAACACAATTGCAGTAGTAACGCAGCAATAGTAACGCAGATAGTAACGCAAAAACGATAACAAGCAGCGATAGCGATATTTAGGAACAAGGCCTAGGGATTATACTTTCACTAGTGGACACTCTCAACATTGATCACATAACGAGAATAGATAAATACATACTCTACACTCTCTTGTTGGATGATGAACACATTGCGTAGGATTACACGAACCCTCAATGCCGGAGTTAACAAGCTCCACAATTAGATGTTCATATTTAAATAACCTTAGAGTGCATGAAAGATCGAAACGACTAAACCAAGTACTAACATAGCATGCACACTGTCACCTTCATGCTTATGTAGGAGGAATAATACACATCAATACTATCATAGCAATAGTTAACTTCGCAATCTACAAGAGATCATGATCATAGCATAAACCAAGTACTAACACGGATGCACACACTTGTCACCATTACACCGTGCGGGAGGAATAAAACTACTTTAATAACATTGCTAGAGTAGCACATAGATAAATTGTGATACAAAATACATTGCAATCATAAAGATATATAAATAAGCACTTCACTACGCCATTCATAACGGTGAATAAGTATTCACGTGAAATATAGCCTAAGAGACCCACACGGTGCACACACTTGTCACCTTTACACACGTGGGACAAGGAGTCTCCGGAGATCACATAAGTAAAACTCACTTGACTAGCACAATGACATCTAGATTACAAGCATCATCATATGAATCTCAATCATGTAAGGCAGCTCATGAGATTATTGTATTGAAGTACATAGGAGAGAGATGAACCACATAGCTACCGGTACGGCCCGAGCCTCGATGGAGAACTACTCCCTCTTCATGGGAGCAGCAGCGTTGATGAAGATGGCGGTGGAGATGGCAGCGGTGTCGATGGAGAAGCCTTCCGGGGGCACTTCCCCGTTCCGGCAGGGTGCCGGAACAGAGACTCCTGTCCCCTAGATCTTGGCTTCGCGATGGTGGCGGCTCTGGAAGGTTTTCCGTATCGTGGCTCTCTCTGTAAGGGTTTTCGATGCAGGGGCTTTAAATAGGCGAAGAGGCGGCGCAGGAGGGTCAAAGGGGCGACCACACCATAGGGTGGCGCGGGCCCAGCCCTGGCCGCGCCACCATGTCATCTGGGGCCCACGGGGCCCCCTCCGGCGGCTCTCGGGTGTTCTGGATGCTTCGGGCAAAATAGGAACACGGGCGTTGATTTCGTCCAATTCGAGAATATTTCGTTACTAGGATTTACTGAAACCAAAAACAGCGAGAAAACGGAGCCGGCACTTCGGCATCTTGTTAATAGGTTAGTTCCAGAAAATGCACGAATATGACATAAAGTGTGCATAAAACATGTAGGTATCATCAATAATGTAGCATGGAACATAAGAAATTATCGATACGTTGGAGACGTATCAGCATCCCCAAGCTTAGTTCTGCTCGTCCCGAGCAAGTAAAACGATAACAAAGATAATTTCTGAAGTGACATGCCATCATAATCTTGATCATACTATTTGTAAACATATGTAATGAATGCAGCGATCAAAACAAAGGTAATGACATGAGTAAACAAGTGAATCATATGACAAAGACTTTTCATGAATAGTACTTCAAGACAAGCATCAATAAGTCTTGCATAAGAGTTAACTCATAAAGCAATAAATCAAAGTAAAGGTGTTGAAGCAACACATAGGAAGATTAAGTTTCAGCGGTTGCTTTCAACTTATAACATGTATATCTCATGGATATTGTCAACATAAAGTAGTATAATAAGTGCAATATGCAAGTATGTAGGAATCAATGCATAGTTCACACAAGTGTTTGCTTCTTGAGGTAGAAATAAATAGGTGAACTGACTCAACATAAAAGTAAAAGAAAGGTCCTTCAAAGAGGAAAGCATCGATTGCTATATTTGTGCTAGAGCTTTTATTTTGAAAACATCAAGAGAGTATAAAAATAAAGTTTTGAGAGGTGTTTGTTGTTGTCAACGAATGGTAGCGGGTACTCTAACCCCCTTGCCAGGCAAACCTTCAAAGAGCGGCTCCCATTTTATTTTGTTTTTGGGTGGCACTCCTTCCAACCTTTCTTTCACAAACCATGGCTAACCGAATCCTCGGGTGCACTGCCAACAATCTCATACCATGAAGGAGTGCCTTTTTATTTTAGTTTTATTATGATGACACTCCTCCCCACCTTTGCTTTCTCAAGCCATGGCTAACCGAATCCTTCGGGTGCCGTCCAACAATCACATACCATGGAGGAGTGTCTATTTTTGTTAATTAATTTGGGACTCGGGAATCCCATTGCCGGCTCTTTTTGCAAAATTATTGGATAAGCGGATGAAGCCACTAGTCCATTGGTGAAAGTTGCCCAACAAGATTGAAAGATAAACACCACATACTTCCTCATGAGCTATAAAACATTGACACAAATAAGAGGTAATAACTTTTGAATTGTTTAAAGGTAGCACTCAAGCAATTTACTTTGGAATGGCGGAGAAATACCATGTAGTAGGTAGGTATGGTGGACACAAATGGCATGAATATTGGCTCAAGTATTTGGATGCATGAGAAGTATTCCCTCTCGATACAAGGTTTAGGCTAGCAAGGTTTATTTGAAACAAACACAAGGATGAACCGGTGCAGCAAAACTCACATAAAAGACATATTGTAAACATTATAAAACTCTACACCGTCCTCCTTGTTGTTCAAAACTCAATACTAGAAATTATCTAGACCTTAGAGAGACCAAATATGCAAACCAAATTTTAGCAAGCTCTATGTATTTCTTCACTAATAGGTGCAAAGCATATGATGCAAAAGCTTAAACATGAGCACAACAATTGCCAAGTATCACATTATCCAAGACATTTTACCAATTACTACATGTAGCATTTTTCCAATTCCAACCATATAACAATTTAACGAAGAGGAAACTTCGCCATGAATATTATGAGCTAAGAACACATGTGTTCATACGAACCAGCGGAGCGTGTCTCTCTCCCACACAAGGATGAACTTATTCAGAGAATGAAAATAACAAAACAAAAATAAAAGCACACACAGACGCTCCAAGTAAAGTACATAAGATGTGACCGAATAAAAATATAGTTTCAAGAGAAGGAACCTGATACTTTGTCGATGAAGAAGGGGATGTCTTGGGCATCCCCAAGCTTAGATGCTTGAGTCTTCTTAAAATATGCAGGGGTGAACCACGGGGGCATCCCCAAGCTTAGAGCTTTCACTCCTCTTGATCATAGTATATCATACTCCTCTCTTGACACTTGAAAACTTCCTTCACACCAAACTTCAAGCAAACTCATTAGAGGGTTAGTGCATAATCAAAAATTCACATGTTCAGAGGTGACACAAACATTCTTTTCACTTCTGGACATTGCATAAAGCTACTGGACATTAATGGATCAAAGAAATGAATCCAACATAGCAAAAGAGGCAATGCGAAATAAAAGGCAGAATCTGTCAAAAACAGAACAGTCCGTAAAGACGAATTTAAAGCTGGCACCAGACTTGCTCAAATGGAAAAACTCAAAACTAATGAAAGTTGCGTACATATCTGAGGATCACGCTCGTAAATTGGAAGATTTTTTCGAATTTTCTACAGAGAACTGTGCCCAGATTCGTGACAGACAGCAATGCTGTTTCTGCGCAGCGATCCCAAATATAACATCAACTTTGACATAGAAACTTTACTTGGCACAAAAACATGATAAGGAGAGGTTGCTACAGTAGTAAACAACTTCCAAGACACAAATATAAAACAAAGTACTGTAGTAAAAAAACACATGGGTTATCTCCCAAGAAGTTCTTTCTTTATAGCCATTAAGATGGGCTCAGCGGTTTTAATGATGCACTCGCAAGAAATAGTATTTGAAGCAAAAGAGAGCATCAAGAGGCAAATTCAAAACACATTTAAGTCTAACATGCTTCCTATGCATAGGAATCTTGTAAATAAACAAGTTCATGAAGAGCAAAGTAACAAGCATAGGAAGATAAAACAAGTGTAGCTTCAAAAATTTCAGCACATAGAGAGGTGTTTTAGTAACATGAAAATTTTTACAACCATATTTTCCTCTCTCATAATAACTTTAAGTAGCAACATGAGCAAACTCAACAATATAACTATCACATGAAGCATTCTTATCATGAGTCTCATGCATAAAATAATTACTACTCCCAACATAAGCATAGTCATTCTTATTAATTGTAGTGGGAGCAAATTCAACAAAGTAGCTATCATTATTATTCTCATCATCAAATATAGGAGACATAGTATCATCAAAGTAAATTTTCTCCTCAATGCTTGGGGGACTAAAAATATCATGCTCATCAAAACCAGCTTCCCCAAGCTTAGAATTTTCCATAGCATTAGCAACAATGGTGTTCAAAGCATTCATAGTAATAACATTCTCATTAGCATGCATATAAAGTTCCATGGGTTTCTTAATTCTTTCTTCAAACACATCATGTCCTAATTCAAGATAAAGTTCATAAAGATCTCTCATATTTTTGTTGTTTTCCATTATGCCTAACTAGTGAAAATAAAAACAAGTACAGGACTAGACATGATAACAAAATAAATTAAATGCAAGTAACTAATTTTTTTGTTTTTTTGATATAGAGAGCAAGACAGTAAATAAAGTAAAACTAGCAACTAATTTTTTTGTGTTTTGTTTAGGTGCAGCAAACAAAGTAGTAAATAAAATAAAGCAAGACAAAAAACAAAGTAAAGAGATTGAGAAGTGGAGACTCCCCTTGCAGCGTGTCTTGATCTCCCCGGCAACGAGCGCCAGAAAAAGAGCTTGATGGCGTGTAACTCACACGTTCGTTGGGAACCCCAAGAGGAAGGTATGATGCGCACGGTAGCAAGTTTTCCCTCGAGAAAGAAACCAAGGTTTAATCGAACCGAGTAGGAGCCAAGAAGCACGTTGAAGGTTGATGGTGGCGAAATGTGATGCGGCGCAACAATAGGGATTCCGGCGCCAACGTGGAATCTGCACAACAAAACCAAAGTACTTTGCCCCAACGAAACAGTGAGGTTGTCAATCTCACCGGCTTGCTGTAACAAAGGATTAAACGTATCGAGTGGAAGATGTTTGCAAGAAAATAGTAGAACACAATTGCGGTAGTAACGCAGCGAGTAACGCATGATAAAACGAGTAACAAGCAGCGATAGCGATATTTAGGAACAAGGCCTAGGGATTATACTTTCACTAGTGGACACTCTCAACATTGATCACATAACGGAATAGATAAATACATACTCTACACTCTCTTGTTGGATGATGAACACATTGCGTAGGATTACACGAACCCTCAATGCCGGAGTTAACAAGCTCCACAATTAGATGTTCATATTTAAATAACCTTAGAGTGCATGAAAGATCGAAACGACTAAACCAAGTACTAACATAGCATGCACACTTGTCACCTTCATGCTTATGTAGGAGGAATAATACACATCAATACTATCATAGCAATAGTTAACTTCGCAATCTACAAGAGATCATGATCATAGCATAAACCAAGTACTAACACGGATGCACACACTTGTCACCATTACACCGTGCGGGAGGAATAAAACTACTTTAATAACATTGCTAGAGTAGCACATAGATAAATTGTGATACAAAATACATTGCAATCATAAAGAGATATAAATAAGCACTTCACTACGCCATTCATAACGGTGAATAAGTATTACGTGAAATATAGCCTAAGAGACCCACACGGTGCACACACTTGTCACCTTTACACACGTGGGACAAGGAGTCTCCGGAGATCACATAAGTAAAACTCACTTGACTAGCACAATGACATCTAGATTACAAGCATCATCATATGAATCTCAATCATGTAAGGCAGCTCATGAGATTATTGTATTGAAGTACATAGGAGAGAGATGAACCACATAGCTACCGGTACAGCCCCGAGCCTCGATGGAGAACTACTCCCTCTTCATGGGAGCGAGCAGCGTTGATGAAGATGGCGGTGGAGATGGCAGCGGTGTCGATGGAGAAGCCTTCGGGGGCACTTCCCCGTTCGGCGAGGTGCCGGAACAGAGACTCCTGTCCCCCAGATCTTGGCTTCGCGATGGCGGCGGCTCTGGAAGGTTTTCCGTATCGTGGCTCTCTCTGTAAGGGTTTTCGATGCAGGGGCTTTAAATAGGCGAAGAGGCGGCGCAGGAGGGTCAAAGGGGCGACCACCTCATAGGGTGGCGCGGGCCCAGCCCTGGCCGCGCCACCATGTCATCTGGGGCCCACGGGGCCCCCTCCAGCGGCTCTCGGGTGTTCCGGATGCTTCGGGCAAAATAGGAACCCGGGCGTTGATTTCGTCCAATTCCGAGAATATTTCGTTACTAGGATTTCTGAAACCAAAAACAGCGAGAAAACGGAAGCGGCACTTCGGCATCTTGTTAATAGGTTAGTTCCAGAAAATGCACAAATATGACATAAAGTGTGCATAAAACATGTAGGTATCATCAATAATGTAGCATGGAACATAAGAAATTATCGATACGTTGGAGACGTATCAGTATGCGGCATGCACTCTTTGTTTGCTTATTGTGCGCATTACAATGATCTTGTTATAACGACGAAATGATGAGTTCCAAATTCTTTGGCAAACAATATTGTAGTGTCTTTGCCTTTCCATTGTTGTTGTCTTAACTTGTAATGTCTTTGTTTCAGATATAGGTGCTGCATGGACAACTTAAAAGATTGTCGGATCGCTTCATTGTATTGCTAGGTTTAATTACCATTCAATTTCTCTGGGTTCTGTAATATTTTTTTTCAATGCCTTGCAGCTGATGTAATATTTAGTTAGTTTTTATAGTTCTTTCGCGCATTTTTTCTTTGGTGCTTGTGGTAAGTGAGGCTATCCGACAGAAATCAATGCTGCGTAAATATTCTCGGTATCTAAATCACGAATTCCCATCCCTTAAACGGCCCAATTAATCGAAATCACATATGTGCACGCCCGCAAAATCCTAAAGCGCATATTATGCCGGCATATAAACAGCAACTAAACGGGCTGGCCCACTTACTTCTTGGGCCAGCCCATGTGAGTTACGGTGGACCCCACACTCTAATTGGGTTGGCCCACTTGCTTTAAGGTGGACCCCACCCACTCTCGGGCCGGCCCACTAATTAGTTGGGCCAGCCCATTTGCTTTTGTGGTGGACCCCACATACTAAACGGGCCGGCCCTTCAAGAGGAAAGTGGGACCCACCTGTGTTTTTGGCCCGGCCCACTATCTTGTTGGGCCGGCCCACTTGCAATATGGTGGACCCCACATACTAATTGGGCCGGCCCTTTAACAAGAAAGTGGGGCCCACTCGTGCTTTGGGCCGGCCCACTATCTTGTTGGGCCAACCCACTTGCTATATGGTGGTCCCACATGGTAAATGGGCCGGCCCTTTAATAGGAAGGTGGGACCCACCTGTGTTTTTGGCCCGGCCCACTATCTTGTTGGGCCGGCCCACTTTCTATATGGTGGACCCCACATAACAAATGGCCCGGCCCATTAACAGGAATGTGGGACCCACATGTGTTTTTGGCCCGGCCCACTATCTTGGTGGGCCAGCCCACTTGCTATATTGTGGACCCCACATACTAAATGGGCCGGCCCTTTAACAGGAAGGTGGAACCCACCTGTGTTTTTGGCCCGGCCAACTATCTTGTTGGGCCGGCCCACTTGCTATATGGTGGACCCCACATACTAAATGGGCCGGCCCTTTAACAGGATAGTGGGACCCACCATGTGTTTTTGGCCCGGCCCACTAGCTTGTTGGGCCGGCCCACTTGCTATATGGTGGACCCCACACACTAAATGGGCCGGCCTTTTAACGGGATAGTGGGACCCACTCGTGTTTTTGGCCCGGCCCACTTGCTTCTTGGGCCGGCCCGAGTCTGTCGTAAGGGGACCCCACATGTTAAATGGGCCGGCCCATTTAACTTTTGACCGATCAACATTAGAGGTTAGGCCCGGCCCACGTAACTAATGGACCAGCCCGGCTATATAGTTGACCGGTCAAACTATGTCATACGGCCGGCCCGCTTAAGACGTGGCGAGGCCTCGTGTGGGCCTACCATCTACCACGGGGTTTCAGCCGGTTAACGCCGTTAGCCGGCGGTTAACAGCGTCCGCCACGTGTCGTTTGCATGACGTCAGCAGTCAACGGGCTCCCGAAAACACTTCCGCAACGGTCCGATTTTCCGTGGCGGAAGGGCGCCCAAGCGCGACGGACCGAAAAAATCGTCGTTGGACTTTGCCTGACGCAGTTTCGACAACGGAACCCATATCGTCGGGTTAGGCCCATAGGCGACGAAAAATGCCCCTTAGTTGACAATTTTGGGACGTTGTCTATCAGAACTTTTCTTGTAGTGATAGTTGGTTATAAATTATGTAATTATATACTTGATTATAAAAGGTTTCATTGAGAATTAACTTCAATGAAAGAATATGGACAGAAACATATTTAGTGTCAAGATCTATGAAGATAGATTGAAACACATAATAAGTTTAATTCAAAGTACATAGAATGGATATTGAAGTAGTTCAATATAGAAATATTAAGAAGGTGTTCTTTTCATGTGAAGTTTTAACAAGACTTGAGTGTATCTGACACTCAATGAGTAAAAACACATGAGTGATTATGGATCACGAATAATATGTACACAATCAGATGTCCTGTACTCTAAAATGTTAGGAGCATATACCAGAATGATTTATGTGATAAATCATTGGATAAACAGTAAGAATATCCCTGAGTGCTTTAAAAGAACCAAGGATATATAGTTTTGTATGAGTAATGACAAACAAATCGCTGTAAGGTGTTGCACCGATATTAGTTTGGTCACATAAAAATTTCAATCTCAAATTAGGCTAAGTGTTGTTTAAAATGTAGCACAATGAGCTAGAAGTTGTCTATGCTAGATTTAGATAAGTTCTAAATATTGTGACGGATTCTACAAACGAAGGCAGAATATGTTATTGTTTTGACAATGACTGAGGATGTTAAGTCAAGAGGTTCTTTGAGAACTTGGTGTAGTTCCGATAGTGTCAGAACTTTGAAGCTATATTGTGTATGACAATATTAGTGACATATTTCAGACAACGGAATTAAGGTTCCACCAGAAGACCAAACATATTTAATGCCGACTCATTTGGAAAATGAGTGATGCGTGAAGACGCAAATGAATTGCAAAATACATACGTTTCTGAGTGTGTCAGAACCGTTGACTAAAGCTCTCCCTAGGGCAAAGTATGACCAACACCAGAATGTCATGGGTGTTAGGTACCTTACAATGTAATCTAGATTATTGACTCTAGTGCAAGTGGGAGACTGTTGGAGATATGCCCAAGAGGCAATAATAAAAGTGGTTATTATATATCTTTATTTTTATGATAAAAGTTTATATACCATGCTATAATTGTATTAACCGAAACATTGATACATGTGTGTTATGTAAACAACAATGAGTCCCTAGTAAGCCTCTTAACTAGCTTGTTGATTAATAGATGATTAGTTTCATAATCATGAACAATGGATGTTATTAATAACAAGGTTATATCATTATATGAATGATGTAATGGACACACCCAATTAAGCGTAGCATAATATCACGTCATTAAGTTATTTGCTATAAGCTTTCGATACATAGTTACCTAGTCCTTTTGACCATGAGATCATGTAAATCACTTATACCGGAAAGGTACTTTGATTACATCAAACGCCACAACGTAAATGGGTGGTTATAAAGGTGGGATTAAGTATCCGGAAAGTATGAGTTGAGGCATATGGATCAACAGTGGGATTTGTCCATCCCGATGACGGATAGATATACTCTGGGCCCTCTCGGTGGAATGTCGTCTAAATAGCTTGCAAGCATATGAATGGTTCATAAGAGACCACATACCACGGTACGAGTAAAGAGTACTTGTCGGAGACGAGGTTGAACAAGGTATAGAGATACCGATGATCAAACCTCGGACAAGTAAAATATCGCGTGACAAAGGGAATCGGTATCGTATGTAAATGGTTCATTCGATCACTAAGTCAGCGTTGAATATGTGGGAGCCATTATGGATCTCCAGATCCCGCTATTGGTTATTGGTCGGAGAGAGGTCTCAACCATGTCTACATAGTTCACGAACCGTAGGGTGACACACTTAAGGTTTGATGTCGTTTAAGTATATATGGAATAAGGAATGGAGTTCGAAGTTTTGTTCGGAGTCTCGGATGGGATCCAGGACATCACGAGGAGGTCCGAAATGGTCCGGAGAATAAGATTCATATATAGGAAGTCATATTCCAAGTTTGGAAATGATCCGGTGCATTTATGGCAGGTTCTAGAAGGTTCTAGAAAAGTCCGGAAGAAATCACCATGGAAAGTGGAGTCCCGGAGGGACTCCACCTTGCATGGCCTGACAACCCTAAAGGGGAGGAGTCCCAGGTGGACTCCCCTAGGGTGGCCGGCCAACCCCCCCAAGGAAGGGGTGGGAGTCCCACCTTGAGTGGGATTCCCCCCTTGGGTAGGTTTTGTCCTTTTGGTAGGTTTTGGTTTCGGGTCTTATTCGAAGACTTGGATACCAACACTTGGGGATTTCCACCTATATAATGAGGAGGATAGGGAGGGGGGCAGCCCACTCTTGGCCGCACCACCTAGGGCTGCCCATGGCCGGCGCCCTAGCCACCCCCTCTCCCAAACCCTAGCCTCTCCTCCTCCACCACTTCTCCCGCATACGCTTAGGCGAAGCCCTGCCGGAGTTTTCCACCACCACCGCCACCACGCTGTCGTGCTGTTGGGATTCCGAGGAGGATCTACTACTTCTGCTGCCCGCTGGAACGGGGAGAAGGACGTCGTCTTCATCAACACCGAACGTGTGACCGAGTACGGAGGTGCTGCCCGATTGTGGCACCGTCAAGATCTTCTACGCGCTTTTGAAAGCGGCAAGTGATCGTCTACCGCAGCAACGAGAGCCTCCTCTTGTAGGCTTTGGAAATCTTCATGGGTTAGTCTCGTTCATCCCCTTGTTGCTCCCATCTTCTAGATTGCATCTTGGCTTGGATTGCGTTCTCGCGGTAGGAATTTTTTTTGTTTTCTATGCTACGTTATCCTACAGTCTTGGCTAACCTTTTGGGGCACTCATTGGAGTAGTGACCCACAATTCCACATTCATAACAAGTTATTGTTGACTTGTTCTTGGGGTTGACGGGAACAACGTTGCTTCCAGTCCTTGGGGCAATATTGGGGTTGTTGTTGTTACCATTGGGGTGGTTGTTGTTGTTGTTGGTGTGGTTGCTGTTTTTGTTGCTATTGCTGTTGTTGTTGTTGTGGCCTCCGGGCTTCGGATGTCCTCCGTTGTTGTTGGTGTAGTTTGGGCGGTATGTCTGAGCAGTGGGCTTGTTGTATCTTGGGGCAAATCCTCTAGTTGAATTGTTGCGGTACTTCGGTGCATTGTTGGGTCCATTCTGGTTCATCATACGGTGTTTGCGGTTCTCGTTGGCTTGATGCAGCTTCCCTTCCATCTGGATGGCTGAGTCTACCAGGGCTTCCAGGTCAGCAAACGGGATGTTCACTAACACAGTTTGCATCTCTTCATGCAGTACGTTCAGAAATCTCTCCTTCCTCTTTTCGTTGGTGTCGGTCTCATCCGGGGCGTACCTTGACAGAGTAAGAAATCTGTCGCGGTATTCCACCACAGACATCCTTCCTTGTTTGAGTTCCCGGAACTCGTCTCTCATCTTCTTGATCAGTCCTTGGGGCACATGGTATTTGCTAAACTTGAGCTTGAAGTCTTCCCAGGTCATCATTTGTCCGGCATTCATTGCGCGGGCACTTGTCCACCAGGCTCTGGCAGGTCCTGACAGGTAGTGGGTGGCGAACAGGACTTTCTCTGCGGCTTCGACTCCCGCAGCTTCCAAGTTGTTCTCCATTTTCTGGAGCCACTCATCAAGCATCAAGTGGCTCTTCTGTTTTGCTAAACATAGGAGGGTTGGTATTCTAAAAGTTCTTGAGTTTTGATCCTGGGTGATCATGGTTTCCATGGCCTTGGTTGTTGTTGGCGATCTGTTGCGGTGTAGCTATGTTGGCTTGTCTTTCAGCTCTCTCATTTTCTCTATCTGCCATCAGAGTCTGCAGCAGTTGCATCATGGCATCTTGATTTGCACAGCGGGTTGGAGGGGCCATCTAAACATTGAGGTAGATGATAAGATAAGAGGGAAATTTCTATGGTTTGTTTGGGTTAAGTTTAAAAAGTTTCAAAACTTGAGTAGTGTTGAGGGGGTAAAAACCAACAACACGTTTTCATTCATACCAAACATCACACATCACAAAGCTAACATACCGTTGGTTTTAAGAACCATTCATTCGCTCTATGATACAAGGGGATCCTGATACAAACTCACACCTAATCAAGTGCTATAGTGATACTACTCTTCATTCGTAAGGGTGGTTTCTCCATTTCATGGGGGGTGTGCTTAGCGACAAGCGCGTGCGTCATCCAACTCCTTGCGGGTCTTGTGCAGCAGGAAGTCCAGGCATGCCACATAGTAGTTCATCTCCGGGTGCGGTGGCATGGTGATTGGTCTTCCCATGGGGTCATGTCTTGGGTAGTAGAAGTAGCGAGTGTTCTTGATCTTGTTCTCATTTTGTCCACACAGACGGGCAATTGCTTCCTGCATGGCTTTGGCTATTCCATCCTTCCAAGTGTTTCCCGTTACAGAAAACCATATGGTTTCCCATATTGGGGCTCCAAGCTTTCCTCTCAGATCTGCAGTAACTTCCCACCGAGGTGGTTTTCCCGACTGATTATTGAGTGGTATTCCGAAAAACTCGGGATACGGGCATCCTAGATATTCAACTAGTTGCTTCAAATCCTTCTCGAAAATTAGGTTTCCTCCGTGGCCAAGCTGATAGGACTCACAGTGGTACTCCATCTGTGAAGAATTAGGATGAGTAAGTTAGTGAAGTGGTCAAGTGTGCAAACTTTTATGTAAAATTACAAAGAGAGGTAGAGCATGGATTTCTTATTTTTGAAAATATCTCAAGGATAAGAGTGAGAATAAGTTTTCATAAATATTCACTTCTTTTGTTTTGGAAACTAAATTTTTCAGACGTACATTCTAACTAGGGTCTCCTAAGGTCAAACAATGGCTCTGATACCAACTTGTCAACACCCGGATTTTTAAGTCCAGATGCCTATTATGCCGTACATCGCAATCCCAAGAATATTGTTTTTGCGAGACATAATAGATTGATATCACAACACATCATTCATTACATACCATAATCGTCTTACAAATAGAGGATCACATGATCCAGTCTTACAACATAGTGGATCTAGAGATCCTATTACAAAACACACAGCGGAAGTAGCGTAGTAGCGGTTGCGGTCCATCTGTTCCACATGCAACTGTTGACGTCAGGAGTAGTCCTAGTTATCATAGACGTCTTGCTGTCCGTCATCCTGGTACTGGTGCTCCTCTTCATAGTCTGGCCATTTGAATAGCCAGGGACAAAGCCATGAGTACTTTAAAGTACTCGCAAACTAAAATTAATGTAAGTACTATCAATTTTACTAAGGGAAGGCTAAGCTCTAGGTTTATTTACATAAAGCCAATTTTAGTTCATAAGCATTTAGTAAAAGACTCTTCCATTGCTAACTAACTCAAGTGGGAACATTAGTGTCATTCCCACAACTCAGTTGTGTTCAAGTCAAGTTCATCATTCCTTTTTAAGAAAACATCTGACAACGGAACAGTATGGCCTTTCCAATCGTCCATAACCGTGGACACGGCTATTCGAATAGGTTTAGACTCTGCAGAGGTTGTACTCTTGTGCCACAACATTTGATTACATCCGTCAGGGATAACCCTGAATAGTCGTAACTCAGTACGCAGATCATCAACCATAACCTTTCACTTACATATCCTAGTATAGGCACCTCTCCCCATGAGCTTGGCCTCCCAGTGAAGACAAACCGTCAACCTGGGAACTGCACAGGGCTTGGGCCGGACATTCACCTCATTTCACGTCATTTCACATCATTTCACTTTCAATGGAGGCAGCCTCGGCATAACCCCTATGACGCTTGTTTAGAGGGAACCCATACTAAGATGCATAAACTTCCAGTTAAGCCCTACCCATAATCAGGTATTGTGGGGGTACTAAATAATTGGAATGGTATCGCATCCGAACCCAACCATCAGTTTTTATCAAATTCATCATGTCATTCAAGTCACATTCACCTTCAAAATCTTTCAAAGTCATTTCATTTCACATGTTCCCGTCTAGAGTAGTCAATTTGATTTGTTTTGCACTAGAAACTAGTCATGAGGGGTGCTAACTAGTTTTTATTGCTCTAGGCTAAATTTGATGCTCTTGAGCTACTCCATATCTAGACCAAGTGAATCATGAATCAAAAAGTAAACTTTGATAAACCAAAGTCAAAACTTGTAAAGTAAAAATTTGGGATAGGATCATCATTAAGCATAAAGGAATATGTAATGGTGCCTTGCTCTTGTAGAGCTTTGCCCTAGGGCAACTTGCAAGAATATTAGCTTTCCTTGATTGGTGTACTGATCAAAGTGGTCTTCTTATCCCTGGAAGTAGACCTCCTCCTCCTCCTAGTACTCCTCGGTTCTAGCGTCTAAAAACCGATACGAGGTACACAATCACCAAACAACTTAAGAGCTAGGCTAAGCACACAATTGGTTCACACAAGCTATTCTAACATCACCACATTGTTAACATGTTGGTTGACTTTGTTTTCTTTTTAAGAAAAATAATTTCCTCTCATTACACATATTGATTAGAGTTTCTATTTAATTCTTTGGAGAAATAATTTCCTCTCATTGAATCTTGTTAAGATTTAATTTTCCTCAAATAATAAGGTATGATCACATGTTGACCAGTTCAACACCTCATACTCATCACTTGGGAAAATGATTTAAATGAGGTAATATACCTCATGCAATTTAACACTACCATAATCATAATTTAATATCACCAAATAATTCAATATGAGATTAAGTAGACCATGTTCACTTCCTCATGTTGAGTTACTTGAGACAGGATTTAAATGAGGGAATACCTCTCATATGATTTAATAAATAGTTTTGGATAATTTGAATGGACTAGAAATAGCCATATAGCCATTATTTACTCTAGACCATGATCATATGAATTAACTATGTCTTATTTTTACGTATTCCGATAGACAATATGAATTGTGATTTTGAGAGTTCGAATAACCTCAAAAGCATTTTTGGTTGATTTTTAATAAATGTTTGAAATTTAAAAAGGCTCTGCCTTGTTATTTTTATCACATTAATTCTACGAAGAATCTAGGGTTGAGACCAGTGTAGTTGTTTAGATAATTTTCTAAGCTTTCCAAATATATAAAATTTATTAAATTTGTCCAAGTAGATTTTATTCTATTCAAATTTGGCGTTGATGATGGCGAGGGCTACAGCGCTCGCGCGGGCAAGGGAGCATGTCTGGCGGGTAGTTGTCGTCCTGGTGAGCACGTGGGAGAAAGGAGAGGGCGAGCGGAGGGCTGAGTTGACGGCGTTCGACGATGCTCTGTCGTGTCCAGGGCGTGTCCATGCGCGCCCTGGCACGTTCTGGGTGTCGCGGACATGGCGCGTTCCAGGCGCTGCGGTGCTCCTCTCCGACCATGGCTAGTTTAGGCATGACTAGGAGAGTGAGGCTTGTCTACTAGACATAGTTAGATAGGCCAGAGGTGAGAGAGGGAGTAGGGTGGCAAAATGAGTGCATGGCATGGCCGGCATGGCAATGCCCTTGCCAAAATGTGGAGACAGAGGGGGAAGCAATGCATGGCATGGCTAGAGGAGGGGCTAGGGCACTATGTGTGAGCATTTGGGGAAACAAAGTTAGGCCAAACCCTGTTTGAAATAGTGGTTTATGTTTTATTTGGTCTCTGCCCACCAAGTGTTCGACCCAATGGCCGCAAGAAGAAAATTTTCAAATTTTGAAATGAAATTTGGTGCAGTTGATTCATATGTTAAATGGCACATAGTGGTGGTGGTGGTGTGCAAAGTTGAGTTGGTTTGCAAGATTTCAAAAAGTGTATGATCTTGTTTTTGTTTCAAGGTTGCTACTTTGCTTGATCATAATTTGAATTTGGGCAAGAATTTGCAGGGGTGTGTTTTACCAAAGTTGTTCACCTTGATGTGGTGGATGAGGTGCAAAGATTTTAGGTTGTTTAGTTTAAAAATATCTTAATACAGAGGCTCAAAGTAGGTGTCATGTTATAATTGGCAGATTTGACCATTATCTCATGTGAGTTTATTTTGAATTCTAATTTGATTTGATTTGAGTTTCTTTGATTCAAAAAGTGTTCTTAAGTGTTTAGTAACATTCTACAACCAATGGCACAAGCCAAATTGGCCTAGGTTAAAGATTTACAAAAATGGCCATAAGCCTCACATGTGAATTCATGTTTTTCTTTTATTTTCTTTTTCTTTGACCAAAGGTCATGGTTTTGGATTCCTTGAGTGTTGGGTTAAGTATATTAATGGTTTCCAATCATTTTGGTAAGGTAAAGGTGGCATAATACAAGAATTGCATTTTTGGCTATATGCCCACATATGACCCTATGTATATTTCTATTTTCCTTGTTGTTTCACCTTTGATTTAGTTGATGATTACTAGGTTGGGTTTGTTGAGATTTTTCAAGTCATTTAAACAAGGTAGAATATGGCATAGTTGATTATTTGCAAAGATAGCTATTTGCTCTCATATGCTTTTTCTCTTATTTTGTTTTATTTTTATTTGTTTCTCTTTGATGTTGAAAAAGGTAGGGTTTAGGGTTTAAGATCATTTCCAAAAATATTTCAACAAACACTCATGGCAAGAATCATCACACACATGCATGAGCACTATGCTCCTAACTTAGTTTAATAAAAGTTTTTGTTGTTTCCAAAATTTGGAAATAGGAAAATGAATGTTTCTTTGTTTTGAAAAATTTGGGGTGTTACAGTTTGTGACTCCAATAAATTTGTACCAAACTGATCTGCCGCTGGCTACATGCTACACACATCGCTAGCTCTAGAAGCTGCCGGCTACCAGCACCCCCGAGCGCCCACCATCGCCACAAAGACTCCAGCACGGAGGAGCCCGTCCCGCGACCACCGCCGGTCCCTATTGTAATGTCCCAGGTTTAGAGACGATCGAGGGGTAGAATTTAGAAAGGGATGTGCATTGCATCGTAAAATCTGGGGAAATTTCGTGCTTTTAAAAGAAAACTGCATTGAAGGGGATCAAGTTTCTCTCTCGACACCTTACAGGGTTATGGTTTCGAGAGTGCGATAGACTTGGACCTCAATGAATCAACTAGGGTTTTCGAGAAGAGAGGGGAAGATTGCATCTCAACTTAAGTTGCATGGTTGAATTCTAACATGTGATGTTTGAATTTCAAATTCAAACATCAATTGAATATATCATAATTCAAATTCATTAAATAAATAGATAATCAAGTATATAAAATATTCAACACATATATAAAGCTCATTAAGGAAAACTTGATCTTTATTAATCATCACACACAAGATACATTGTTATTTACAATATCCATATGATTTATAAATATTACAACACATTTCAGAAGTTGAATAAATGAAATAAGAAAAAGGAAAATTAAAAGGAATTGAAATATTCTAAACTATACAAGTTAATCTTCAAGAACTTCTTGTTCAACATGATCTTGAGATTCTCTTGATCATCCATTTGATCCCTGCACACACACATAACAAACAAGGCATTATGCCAAGTGGCAAAGCCACTTGGCAGATTAGTAAAAATACAGGTTATTTGGTGGATAATACCAAGCCTGCCGTGGAGCCAAGCCAAAGCCCAAGTCCCAACCAGGGAGCATGCTCAAGCAGCTCACAAGGCTTGCGGCATGCTCTCCACACACACACAGCCAGGGGAGGAGAACCAGCACAGGCCTTGCTGTCGACCAGAGGAGCAAGGAGTGGGACAGTATAAAAGCTTTTCACCAGCAGACCCTAGCAGCTCGATCGACAGGTCTCCAAAGGGTAAGAACACTAGAACAGGAAGAACATCACACCACCAGAAATCATCCAGAAACAGTTTCACCAAGAACTGTTGGCTGTTGAGCAAGCACAAGATGAAGTAGATCATCACAAGCCACCAGGAGGAGCAGGGCAAGCACAAACCACCATTCACAAGCAAAACCTCTACACCAACAACCTTTCTAGGAGCTGGAGTGAGGTATAACCAAGAAATCCATGAGCAAGCAACTGTTTTGCTCATAATTAAGCATATGCATCACACACAAGCCAAAGGGGTAGGAATACCCGTGTATCATCATCTGGTGATGAGCCACTAGCTACTGGCAAAATAGGAGCATGGCCAGTAGAGATAATCCCAGGGAAATAATGATTCAAACCAAGTGTATCACCACTACAGTCAACCAAATGATCCAGCAAGGATTTGATGCACTACCAGTCTAGCCAACTCACCTAGCAGCTAGAGGTTCACTAAACCATCAGATATATAGAAAGATTATGTCTATTCAATTTTTCAACACCAAAAGCTACTGGAAATCCAGAAAAGGATCAACCAGTAAGCATTCATCAAGCCACAAAGAGGGGAGCCACCTCTGACAACAGCTAGGTGCTGTCAGGGTCACCTCAAACCCTAAAACAGATAAGCAAGCCACTACATCATTACCCAGAAGGGTTCAGAGTGAGCTAGGGTTCCCAAAAATTGTTGGCATCCCTCTAGCTCAAGTCATTTAAATAAAAGAATCATAACTGTAGAAACAGTTCATCTCAATTATCCGCAAAATCAAGCCAAGCTACACATATAATTGAAATACCAAGTCTAGACACCTGCAAATGATCCAGAGGATCACTGCAAGCATCAGCAGATGCTTTAGCAGACAAAAGCATGCACCAGCACCAGATAGGGAGTCACGCAGGCATAGAGATAAGCAACAGCGACGCACAGATAGTAGGTGAGCAAGCAACCAACAAGCAGCTAATGATCACATGATCATCAGAGTTTGCTAGAGTATGCTTGGGCATGCTAGAATCTAGCTGAGCAGCAGAACATGGACCAATTAATGAAATAGCCACATATAAGCAACAATTGCATCACTGAAATTATTTACATAATTGTATCTAGAAGCACATCATCAAGGAATTGATGCATATAGACAACAGTTAAGCCAAGCAGAGCCTACCATAAGCTAGAGCCCAATAAGCATCACACAAATAGCACTGGCCCTTGCTAAAAGCAAGGATTACTCATAGTAATCAAGCCAGGGGCAACAATCATGTCTACACATGGTTATCTAGTAACAGGATAGCAAGTAGAACAACATGGCAGAACCAGGAACACCACAGCAGTAGTAATAACACATATATGAGCCTAGATATAGCAGCAGCAGTAGAACAACATAACAAAAATGAGCATGGTAGTACAACAGCAGCAACCATGACAGTAGCAAGGCAGGGCTAATCACACACCAATAGCAGCCATAGCAAGAGCATAGGATGGCCATGAACACAGCACAGCAGCGGAGGAGCCAGTAATGGTGTACTGGCAAAGCCAGCACGCCAAGGAGATGGATGCCAGTGCATCCAGAGGAAGAAGAAGAGGAAGAACAGATAAGAGAGATAGGGAGGCGAACGTACCTGGAGCAGACGGCAGTCGCGGCCACGGCGGCCACGGCTGCACACGCCGAGTGCACTGCAGCGCCAGGCCAGGCCAAGCCAGGCCTCGACCAGCGCCGCAGCTCCCAGCACCCTACGGTGGCGCCAAGGCGCCAGGAACGCCGGTGAGCGGCGGATCTTCACGGATCCGTGCGGCCATGCGTGCAGGAGAGTTGGGGGTGAGCGGAGGAGGCGACGAGGGCCAGATCGACGCGGATGATCTCGTCGGCAGGGATGGCCGGAGGCGGCCGGAGAAATTCGGCGACGGCGGCGGCGACGCGAGTCGCTAGAGCTCGGGGAAGATTAGGGTTCTTCGAAGCGGCACATAGGGAGAGGAGTGGGGAGCGACCGTGCCGGTCGGTTGGACCATGCGAGTCTAACCCAACCCAATGGGCTCCACTGATAGACGGGCCCAAGGGCAAATTGGTCTTTTCACAATTCTAAATAAACCAGAAACTTTGAAAATAAATAGAAAATGATTTAAAGCTCTAAAAAAATAAAAAATATGAAAACCACTCAGCATAAAATTCTCTACCATAATAAAATATGAGATATAATTTTTGAGACAATTAAACTTGGACCATAATTTAAGGAAAAGAATAAATAAATAATCATCAAAAATAACACACACTATTTTTAATGATAAAATAAGTCCATAAATTAATTTGGACTCTAAAAACACCTTGACAACATTTCAAGGTAGTATTTTTCCTTAAACAGAGTATCCCTAAATCACCGGGAAGGGGGAACCAAACCCTAAAATCTGAAAGCATGCATAATTGCTTCTTTAACCATTGCCCTTATCGGACAATGATGCTTCTTTCAGAAACAGAGGATCAGGGTCAATCCAAAGCATCCAACTGCATTACATCGCAGTTGCCAGGCAAGTTCATCGCTTGCTCATGTCATTTGAGTATTTTTACCAAATTACTTGCAAAGTACTAAGCTTATCACTCTTGCATGAAAATCAAAAGAACTATTTCATAACTATGAATATGACTATGTGGTTGGCAATGGAACCATGGTATGTGTTGATATGGTGGAGGTTCCATTGCAAGGGTTTATATCCATCTAGGATTAAACAACAAATGTCGTCCAGTGATTCTTGTGCCGTAAAACTCGTGTTAACCATAAGATCTGGAGTGGGACGGAATAGTCAGTTGTACTTCCACCTCTCATTCATCAACGGATGCGCTTACCGTAGACACTTGATCCCGAGGGACAAGCGGTAGGGTGGGGAACCCTTTCGAAATTCCCCACGGTAATGCGGTCTATGATGGTTTGCATCTACCGGCGAAGGAGTTTATGGTAGAGCCCAGAACTGTTGTCGCGGTCGGGGGCCATCCTTAATTGGAGTAAGTACACCGGCGAGGACCCAGGGTCGGGGATTGCAACAAAGGGTGGGTGTTCGAGGTAGCGGAGGAGTATAACTTGGCTATGACCTTATACCGAGCCTCACACCATTGGAAGTGTGGACGGGAAAGCTGCCCGGTTGGCACCAAGGTTAAGATCTCTTGTGGGTAAAGCAACACACCTCTACAGAGTGTAATGAATCGTGACCAGTCACTCCCTGTTCCGGGTTTTGGAACTGCGAACGCTGCCGGAAAGGAACTCCATGAAGTTCTAGTAAACCGGTGAAGGCTGACGGACATAGTTCTTATTAATAAGAGCAACCATTTGAAGAAATGATTACAAAAACCTGCATTGGTATTAGACTTTCTGGTCTAGTATCGTAGCTAGTGCATTAAACACCTCTTTCCTAATATGAACTTGTTGAGTACGCTCGTACTCATACCACTCTTAAATCCCCTGCTTAGATTGCCTGAATCGACTTGAAGAGGACAACGACGACCAAGAAGGAGCAGATGGGATCTGCTATGAAGAGCCAGACCTCTCCGGAGGTGTAGAAGGAGTAGACTACCTAATAGTCTACGGAGGCAGAGACAGTACCGAGGGGGAACAAACCTAGAATAGAGTAGTAATAGTGAGAATCGAGCAGTGCGAACACTCTAGCACTACACTGCTCTAGTAGAATAAATGTATGACCTACTGAGACTACTATATTTTAAGTTAAGTCGGGTTCACCTAGAACCCAGGAGTATTCCTCTCGGGACCCAGGAGGAACTCTGTGATGATGTATATATATGGTTTGTAATAATAAATGAATGAGTTATGGACCAGCTATGTTCTGTTGTACTACTTGATACGTCCATTTTGTATCACTATTTTATATCATAATTTGTTGTTATTCATTGATATATTTCATATTTAGAGATGATACTTATGTTATTTCACCTATTTTGCATGTTTCATGATTATTGGAGAATTATTCACCGGAGTCAGGATTCTGCTGGAAAAAGCACCATCAGGACACCATATTTCGGAAGATCAACAATTGACGGAAATTATATGAAAAATCCTATTTTTCCAGAAGACGAAGAGAACCATAAGGAGGAGCCGAGGAGGGCTGCCATGGGCCCCCCATAGGCCGGCGCGGGCCCTGGCCTGGCCGCGCCGCCTTGTGGGGAGGGGGCTGATACGTCTCCAACGTATCGATAATTTCTTATGTTCCATGCTACATTATTGATGATATCTACATGTTTTATGCACATTATATGTCGTATTTACGCATTTTCCGGAACTAACCTATTAACAAGATGCCGAAGAGGCAGTTGTCGTTTTCTGCTGTTTTTGGTTTCAGAAATCCTAGTAACGAAATATTCTCGGAATTGGACGAAATCTACGCCCAGGGTCCTATTTTTGCACGAAGCTTCCAGAAGACCGAAGGAGAGTCGAAGTGGGGCCACGAGGTGGCGACACCACAGGGCGGCGCGGCCCGGGCCCCGGCCGCGCCGACCTATGGTGTGGGCCCCTCGTGCCGCCTCTGACCTGCCCTTCCGCCTACAAATAGCCTCCGTCGCGAAACCCCCGCACCGAGAGCCACGATACGGAAAACCTTACCGAGACGCCGCCGCCGCGAATCCCATCTCGGGGATTCAGGAGATCGCCTCCGGCACCCTGCCGGAGAGGGGATTCATCTCCCGGAGGACTCTTCATCGCCATGATCGCCTCCGGAGTGATGAGTGAGTAATTCACCCCTGGACTATGGGTCCATAGCAGTAGCTAGATGGTCGTCTTCTCCTAATTGTGCTTCATTGTTGTATCTTGTGAGCTGCCTAACATGATCAAGATCATCTATCTGTAATACTATATGTTGTGTTTGTCGGGATCCGATGAATAGAGAATACTATGTTATGGTGATTATCAATCTATTGTTTATGTGTTGTTTATGATCTTGCATGCTCTCCGTTACTAGTAGATGCTCTGGCCAAGTTTTTACTCTTAACTCCAAGAGGGAGTATTTATGCTTGATACGTCTCCAACGTATCGATAATTTCTTATGTTCCATGCTACTTTATTGATGATACCTACATGTTTTATGCACATTATATGTCATATTTATGCATTTTCTGGAACTAACCTATTAACAAGATGCCGAAGAGCCGCTTGCTGTTTTCTCGCTGTTTTTGGTTTCAGAAATCCTAGTAAGGAAATATTCTCGGAATTGGACGAAACTTTCGCACAGGGTCCTATTTTTGCACGAAGCTTCCAGAAGACCGAAGAGTCAACGAAGTGGGGCCACGAGGTGGCCAGGGGATAGGGCGGCGCGGCCCAGGCCCTGGCCGCGCCGACCTACCCCCTAGGCCCCTCGTGTGGCCCCCCGCGTTGACCCTCCGCCTACTTAAAGCCTCCGTCGCGAAAACCCCGCATCGAGAGCCACGATACGGAAAACCTTCCGGAGACGCCGCCGCCGCGAATCCCATCTCGGGGGATTCAGGAGATCGCCTCCGGCACCCTGCCGGAGAGGGGATTCATCTCCCGGAGGACTCTTCATCGCCATGATCGCCTCCGGAGTGATGAGTGAGTAGTTCACCCCTGGACCATGGGTCCATAGCAGTAGCTAGATGGTCTTCTTCTCCTTGTTGTGCTTCATTGTTGGATCTTGTGAGCTGCCTAACATGATCAAGATCATCTATCCGTAATACTATATGTTGTGTTTGTCGGGATCCGATGGATAGAGAATACTATGTTATGGTGATTATCAATCTATTGTTTATGTGTTGTTTATGATCTTGCATGCTCTCCGTTATTAGTAGAGGCTCTGGCCAAGTTTTTGCTCTTAACTCCAAGAGGGGGTATTTATGCTCGATAGTGGGTTCATGCCTCCATTGAATCTGGGACGAAGTGACGAAAAGTTCTAAGGTTGTGGATGTGCTCGTTGCCACTAGGGATAAAACATTGATTCTATGTCTAAGGATGTAGTTGTTGATTACATTACGCACCATACTTAATGCAATTGTCTCGTTGCTTAGCAACCTAATACTGAATGGGGTTCGGACGATAACCTGAAGGTGGACTTTTTAGGCATAGATGCAGTTGGATGGCGGTCTATGTATTTTGTCGTAATGCCCAATTAAATCTCACTATATTTATCATATCATGTATATGCATTGTTATGCCCTTTTCTATTTGTCAATTGCCCGACTGTAATTTGTTCACCCAACATGCTTTTATCTTATGGGAGAGACACCTCTAGTGAACTGTGGACCCCGGTCCTATTCTTTACATCGCATACAATCTACTGCAATACTTGTTTTACTATTTTCTTGCAAACAATCATCTTCCACACAATACGGTTAATCCTTTGTTACAGCAAGCCGGTGAGATTGACAACCTCGCTGTTTCATTGGGGCAAAGTACTTTGGTTTTGTTGTGCAGATTCCACGTTGGCGCCGGAATCCCTGTTGTTGCGCCGCATCACATTTCGCCACCATCAACCTTCAACGTGCTTCTTGACTCCTACTCGGTCCGATTAAACCTTGGTTTCTTATCGAGGGAAACTTGCCACTGTGCGCATCATACCTTCCTCTTGGGGTTCCCAACGGACGTGTACATCTACGCGCATCAAGCAAATTTCTGGCGCCGTTGCCGGGGATCGAAGAAAAGTTACACCACAAAGATTTCTAACTCCCACGTCAACTACACGCCAGCAAGCAAATTTCTGGCGCCGTTGCCGGGGAGATCAAGACACGCTGCAAGGGGAGTCTCCACTTCTCAATCTCTTTACTTTGTTTTTGTCTTGCTTTATTTTATTTACTACTTTGTTTGCTGCACTAAATCAAAATACAAAAAAATTAGTTGCTAGTTTTACTTTATTTACTGTCTTGCTCTCTATATCAAAAACACAAAAAAAATTAGTTACTTGCATTTACTTTATCTAGTTTGTTTTATTTACCGTTGCTAAAATGAATACCCCTGAAAATACTAAGTTGTGTGACTTCACAAATGCAAATAATAATGATTTCCTATGCACACCTATTGCTCCACCTGCTACTACAAGAGAATTTTTTGAAATTAAACCTGCTTTACTAAATCTTGTTATGAGAGATCAATTTTCTGGTGTTAGTTCTGATGATGCTGCTGCCCATCTCAATAATTTTGTTGAACTTTGTGAAATGCAAAAGTATAAAGATGTAGATGGTGATATTATTAAATTGAAAGTGTTTCCTTTCTCATTAAGAGGAAGAGCTAAAGATTGGTTGCTATCTTTGCCTAAGAATAGTATTGATTCATGGACTAAATGCAAGGATGCTTTTATTGGTAGATATTATCCTCCCGCTAAAATTATATCTTTGAGAAGTAGCATAATGAATTTTAAGCAATTAGATACTGAACATGTTGCTCAAGCATGGGAGAGAATGAAAACTTTGGTAAAGAATTGCCCAACCCATGGACTGACTACTTGGATGATCATCCAAACCTTCTATGCAGGACTAAATTTTTCTTCGCGGAATTTATTGGATTCAGCTGCTGGAGGTACCTTTATGTCCATCACATTGGGGGCGGCTACAAAACTTCTCTATGATATGATGATAAATTACTCTGAATGGCACACGGAAAGAGCTCCACAAGGTAAGAAGGTAAATTCTGTTGAAGAAACCTCTTCCTTGAGTGATAAGATTGATGTGATTATGTCTATGCTTGTGAATGGTAGATCTAATATTGATCCAAATAATGTTCCTTTAGCCTCATTGGTTGCTCAAGAAGAAAATGTTGATGTGAATTTCATTAAAAATAATAATTTCAACAACAATGCTTATAGGAACAACTCTGGTAATAACTATAGGCCATATCCTTCTGCTAATGGTAATGGTTATGGTAATTCTTATGGGAATTCTTACAATAATAATAGGAGTGTACCCTCTGGTCTTGAAGCCATGCTTAAAGAATTTATTAGTACACAAACTGCTTTTAACAAATCTGTTGAGGAAAAGCTTGATAAAATTGATACTATTGCTTCTAGAGTTGATAGGCTTGCCTCTGATGTTAATCTTCTAAAGTTGAAAGTTATGCCTAATAATGATATTGATAATAAGATTACTACTACAGCAAATGCCATCCAAGTTAGAATTAATGAGAATATAAGATTAATGGCTGAACTGCGTGCTAGGTGGGATATAGAAGAAAATGAAAAACTAGCTAAAGAGAATAATGTAGCTAAAGTTTGGACTATTACCACCACTAGTAATGCTAATTCTTCATATGTTTCTGCACCTCCTACTATCAATGGTAAAATAATTGGTGTTGGCAATGTTTCTACTCCTAGTGCAAAGCGTACAAAACTGCCTGAAATTGCTAAAACTGCTGAAACCGCTTGTGATAAAACTGCTGAAATTTTTTCCAACCTTGGGAACAATGATCCCATTGCTGTAGCTCATAATGATTTAGATTTTGATGATTGCCACATCTCTGAAGTTATAAAGTTCTTACAAAAACTTGCTAAAAGTCCTAATGCTAGTGCTATAAATTTAGCCTTTACAAAACATATTACAAATGCTCTCATAAAAGCTAGAGAAGAGAAACTAAAACTTGAAACTTCTATTCCTAGAAATTTAGAAGATGGTTGGGAGCCCATCATTAAAATGAAATTCAATGATTTTGAATGTAATGCCTTATGTGATCTTGGTGCAAGTATTTCGTTATGCCTAAAAAGATTTATGATATGCTTGACTTGCCACCATTGAAGAATTGTTATTTGGATGTTAATCTTGCCGATAATGTTAAAAAGAAACCTTTGGGGAGGATTGATAATGTGCATATTACGGTTAACAATAACCTTGTCCCCGTTGATTTTGTTGTCTTGGATATCGAATGCAATGCATCTTGTCCAATTGTGTTGGGAAGACCTTTTCTTCGAACCGTTGGTGCTGTTATTGATATGAGGGAAGGTAATATTAAATATCAATTTCCTCTCAAGAAAGATATGGAACACTTCCCTAGAAAGAGAATGAAGTTGCCTTTTGATTCTATTATTAGAACAAGTTATGATGTTGATGCTTCTACTCTCGATGTTACTTGATTTGCACTTTCTGCGCCTAGCTGAAAGGCGTTAAAGAAAAGCGCTTATGGGAGACAACCCATGTTTTTACCTACAGCAATTTTTGTTTTGTTGAGTCTTGGAAGTTTTTTACTACTGTAGCAACCTCTCCTTATCATGTTTTTGTGCCAAGTAAAGTTTCTATGTCAAAGTTGATGTTATATTTAGGATCGCTGCACAGAAACAGCATTGCTGTCTGTCAAGAATCTGGGCACAGTTCTCTGTAGGAAATTCGAAAAAATCTGCCAATTTACGAGCGTGATCCTCAGATATGTACGCAACTTTCATTAGTTTTGAGTTTTTCCATTTGAGCAAGTCCAGTGCTAGCTTTAAATTCGTCTTTACGGACTGTTCTGTTTTTAACAGATTCTGCCTTTTATTTCGCATTGCCTCTTTTGCTATCTTGGATTTATTTCTTTGATCCATTAATGTCCAGTAGCATTATGCAATGTCCAGAAGTAAAAATAATGATTGTGTCACCTCTGAATGTGTGAATTATTAATGGTGCACTAACCCTCTAATGAGTTTGCTTGAAGTTTGGTGTGAAGGAAGTTTTCAAGGGTCAAGAGAGGAGAATGATATACTATGATCAAGAGGAGTGAAAGCTCTAAGCTTGGGGATGCCCCCGTGGTTCACCCCTGCATATTTTAAGAAGACTCAAGCGTCTAAGCTTGGGGATGCCCAAGGCATCCCCTTCTTCATCGACAACATCATCGGGTTCCTCCCCGAAACTATATTTTTATTCAGTCACATCTTGTGTTCTTTACTTGGAGCGTCGGTTTGTTTTTGTTTTTGTTTTGTTTGAATAAGATGGATCCTAGCATTCACTTTGTGGGAGAGAGACACGCTCCGTTGTTGCATATGGACACATGTGTCCTTAGGCTTTACTCATAATGTTCAAGGCGAAGTTTCTTCTTCGTTAAATTGTTATATGGTTGGAATTGGAAAATGCTACATGTAGTAATTCTAAAATGTCTTGGATAATGTGATACTTGGCAATTGTTGTGCTCATGTTTAAGCTCTTGCATCATATGCTTTGCACCCATTAATGAAGAAATACATAGAGCTTGCTAAAATCTGATTTGCATATTTGGTCTCTCTAAGGTCTAGATAATATCTAGTATTGAGTTTTGAACAACAAGGAAGACGGTGTAGAGTCTTATAATGTTTACAATATGTCTTTTATGTGAGTCTTGCTGCACTTGTTCATCCTTGAGTTTGCTTCAAATAACCTTGCTAGCCTAAACCTTGTATCGAGAGGGAATACTTCTCATGCATCCAAAATACTTGAGCCAACTACTATGCCAATTGTGTCCACCATACCTACCTACTACATGGTATTTCTCCGCCATTCCAAAGTAAATTGCTTGAGGCTACCTTTAAACAATTCAAAATGCTTCTCAATTTGTGTCAATGTTTTATAGCTCATGAGGAAGTATGTGGTGTTTATCTTTCAATCTTGTTGGGCAACTTTCACCAATGGACTAGTGGCTTCATCCGCTTATCCAATAATTTTGCAAAAAGAGCTGGCAATGGGATTCCCAGTCCCAAATTAATTAACAAAAATAGACACTCCTCCATGGTATGTGATTGTTGGACGGCACCCGAAGGATTCGGTTAGCCATGGTTTGAGAAAGCAAAGGTGGGGAGGAGTGTCATCATAATAAAATTAAAATAAAAAGGCACTCCTTCATGGTATGAGATTGTTGGCAGGCACCCGAGGATTCGGTTAGCCATGGTTTGTGAAAGAAAGGTTGGAAGGAGTGCCACCCAAAAACAAAAATAAAATGGGAGCCGCTCTTTGAAGGTTTGTTTGGCAAGGGGGTTAGAGTACCCGCTACCATTCGTTGACAACAACAAACACCTCTCAAAATTTTACTTTTATGCTCTTTTCATGTTTTCAAAATAAAAGCTCTAGCACAAATACAGCAATCGATGCTTTCCTCTTTGAAGGACCATTCTTTTACTTTTATTGTTGAGTCAGTTTACCTATCTCCTTCCACCTTAAGAAGCAAACACTTGTGTGAACTGTGCATTGATTCCTACATACTTGCATATTGCACTTGTTATATTACTTTATGTTGACAATATCCATGAGATATACATGTTACAAGTTGAAAGCAACCGCTGAAACTTATTCTTCCTTTGTGTTGCTTCAACACCTTTACTTTGATTTATTGCTTTATGAGTTAACTCTTATGCAAGACTTATTGATGCTTGTCTTGAAATACTATTCATGAAAAGTCTTTGCTACATGATTCACTTGTTTACTCATGTCATTACTTTTGTTTTGATCGCTGCATTCATTACATATGTTTACAAATAGTATGATCAAGATTATGATGGCATGTCACTTCAGAAATTATCTTTGTTATCGTTTTACCTCGCTCGGGACGAGCGGAACTAAGCTTGGGGATGCTGATACGTCTCCAACGTATCGATAATTTCTTATGTTCCATGCTACTTTATTGATGATACCTACATGTTTTATGCACATTATATGTCATATTTATGCATTTTCTCGGAACTAACCTATTAACAAGATGCCGAAGAGCCGCTTGTCTGTTTTTCGTTGTTTTTGGTTTCAGAAATCCTAGTAAGGAAATATTCTCGGAATTGGACGAAACTTTCGCCCGTGGTCCTATTTTTGCACGAAGCTTCCGGAAGACCGAAGAGTCAACGAAGTGGGGCCACGAGGTGGCCGGGGATAGGGCGGCGCGGCCCGTGCCCTGGCCGCGCCGACCTACCCCCTAGGCCCCTCGTGTGGCCCCCCGCGTTGACCCTCCGCCTACTTAAAGCCTCCGTCGCGAAAACCCCAGTACCGAGAGCCACGATACGGAAAACCTTCCAGAGACGCCGCCGCCGCGAATCCCATCTCGGGGGATTCAGGAGATCGCCTCCGGCACCCTGCCGGAGAGGGGATTCATCTCCCGGAGGACTCTTCATCGCCATGATCGCCTCCGGAGTGATGAGTGAGTAGTTCACCCCTGGACCATGGGTCCATAGCAGTAGCTAGATGGTCGTCTTCTCCTTGTTGTGCTTCATTGTTGGATCTTGTGAGCTGCCTAACATGATCAAGATCATCTATCCGTAATACTATATGTTGTGTTTGTCGGGATCCGATGGATAGAGAATACTATGTTATGGTGATTATCAATCTATTGTTTATGTGTTGTTTATGATCTTGCATGCTCTCCGTTATTAGTAGAGGCTCGACCAAGTTTTTGCTCTTAACTCCAAGAGGGGGTATTTATGCTCGATAGTGGGTTCATGCCTCCATTGAATCCGGGACGATGTGACGTAAAGTTCTAAGGTTGTGGATGTGCTCGTTGCCACTAGGGATAAAACATTGATTCTATGTCTAAGGATGTAGTTGTTGATTACATTACGCACCATACTTAATGCAATTGTCCGTTGCTTAGCAACCTAATACCGAATGGGGTTCGGACGATAACTCCGAAGGTGGACTTTTTAGGCATAGATGCAGCTTGGATGGCGGTCTATGTATTTTGTCGTAATGCCCAATTAAATCTCACTATATTTATCATATCATGTATATGCATTGTTATGCCTTTCTCTATTTGTCAATTGCCCGACTGTAATTTGTTCACCCAACATGCTTTTATCTTATGGGAGAGACACCTCTAGTGAACTGTGGACCCCGGTCCTATTCTTTACATAGCATACAATTTACCGCAATACTTGTGTTTTATTATTTTCTTGCAAACATCTTCCACTCGATACGTTTAATCCTTTGTTACAGCAAGCCGGTGAGATTGATAACCTCACTGTTTCGTTGGGGCAAAGTACTTTGGTTTTGTTGTGCAGATTCCACGTTGGCGCCGGAATCCCTGTTGTTGCGCCGCATCACATTTCACCACCATCAACCTTCAACGTGCTTCTTGACTCCTACTGGTCCGATTAAAACTTGGTTTCTTACTGAGGGAAACTTGCCACTGTGCGCATCATACCTTCCTCTTGGGGTTCCCAACGGACGTGTACATCTACGCGCATCAATGCTCGATAGTGGGTTCATGCCTTCATTGATACCTGGGACAGTGACAGAAAGTTCTAAGGTTGTGATGTGCTGTTGCCACTAGGGATAAAACATTGATTCTATGTCTAAGGATGTAGTTGTCAATTACATTACGCACCACACTTAATGCAATTGTCTGTTGCTTTGCAACTTAATACTGAAAGGGGTTCGGATGATAACCTCGAAGGTGGACTTTTTAGGCATAGATGCGCTTGGATGGCGGTCTATGTACTTTGTCGTAATGCCCCGATTAAATCTCACTATATTTATCATATCATGTATATGCATTGTTATGCCCTTTTCTATTTGTCAATTGCCCGACCGTAATTTGTTCACCCAACATGCTTTTATCTTATGGGAGAGACACCTCTAGTGAACTCGTGGACCCCGGTCCTATTCTTTACATCGCATACAATCTACTGCAATACTTGTTTTACTATTTTCTTGCAAACAATCATCTTCCACACAATACGGTTAATCCTTTGTTACAGCAAGCCGGTGAGATTGACAACCTCGTTGTTTCATTGGGGCAAAGTACTTTGGCTGTGTTGTGCAGGTTGCACATTGGCTCCGGAATCCCTGGTGTTGCGCCGCATCACATTTCGCCACCATCAACCTTCAACGTGCTTCTTGGCTCCTCCTGGTTCGATTAAACCTTGGTTTCTTTCTGAGGGAAAACTTGCTGCTGTGCGCATCATACCTTCCTCTTGGGGTTCCCAACGAACGTGTGAGTTACACGCCATCAAGCTCTTTTTCCGGCGCCGTTGCCGGGAGATCAAGACACGCTGCAAGGGGAGTCTCCACTTCTCAATCTCTTTACTTTGTTTTTGTCTTGCTTTATTTTATTTACTACTTTGTTTGCTGCACCTAAACAAAACACAAAAAAATTAGTTGCTAGTTTTACTTTATTTACTGTCTGGCTCTCTATATCAAAAACACAAAAAATTAGTTATTTGCATTTACTTTACTTAATTCATCATGTTTCCTTTTAATTTTACCACAAAAGACATACCGGTAGGACGTGGGTCTATAGTTGGGAGAAATAATATAGAAGAATTTTTCAATCATGTTAGTATTACTGAAGATTTTGAGGATAGACACTTGGTAGAACTTGCACCTACCTATGAAATTGCTGCTGCTGCTTTAGTTCGTATGTTGGAAACTAATTTTTTTAATCTCAATCCTATAATCCAACACATGTTTCTTACACTCGGTGATATGGAAGAAGGGGAAAAGAAAGATTTTGTTTTAGAAACTCTTCTTAGAGAATTTGGTGGTCTAGCAAGAGAGGCTAGAAAGGTTTTTGCTAAAATTAATATGCTAGGTTCTCATACTAATTTTGTTGGTCTCCTTGAAAAAATGGACATGGATAGAATAAGGTACACTAATAATATTAATGATGTTGGGGAGATCAAAGCACCAATACCATGTAAACTCCTAGCTATGAATGATGCACTAGAAAATAACTATGCTTGGCTTGTTCCTGAAAATTTGTTCGATGAGAATAGCAAGCCCAAAACTAATGAAAAGGGAGACGCTGAAACTTATGTATCCAATATACTATGCTTGGTTGAGAAAACTCCCAACACCCCTGATAATAATGTTGATGCTTCTACTCTTGATGTTACTTGATTTACACTTTCTGCGCCTAGCTGAAAGGCGTTAAAGAAAAGCGCTTATGGGAGACAACCCATGTTTTTACTACAGTACTTTGTTTTATATTTGAGTCTTGGAAGTTGTTTACTACTGTAGCAACCTCTCCTTATCATGTTTTTGTGCCAAGTAAAGATTCTATGTTAAAGTTGATGTTATATTTGGGATCGCTGCGCAGAAACAGCATTGCTGTCTGTCGCGAATCTGGGCACAAGTCTCTGTAGAAAATTCGAAAAAATCTGCCAATTTACGAGCGTGATCCTCAGATATGTACGCAACTTTCATTAGTTTTGAGTTTTTCCATTTGAGCAAGTCTGGTGCCATTTTAAAATTCGTCTTTACGAACTGTTCTGTTTTTGACAGATTCTGCCTTTTATTTCGCATTGCCTCTTTTGCTATGTTGGATGAATTCCTTTGATCCATTAATGTCCAGTAGATTTATGCAATGTCCAGAAGTGTAAAGAATGATTGTGTCACCTCTGAATATGTGAATTATTAATTGTGCACTAACCCTCTAATGAGTTTGCTTGAAGTTTGGTGTGAAGGAAGTTTTCAAGGGTCAAGAGAGGAGTATGATATACTATGATCAAGAGGAGTGAAAGCTCTAAGCTTAAGCTTGGGGATGCCCCCGTGGTTCACCCCTGCATATTCTAAGAAGAGTCAAGCGTCTAAGCTTGGGGATGCCCAAGGCATCCCCTTCTTCATCGACAACATCATCAGGTTCCTCCCCTGAAACTATATTTTTATTCAGTCACATCTTGTGTTCTTTACTTGGAGCGTCGGTTTGTTTTTTTTTGTTTTTGTTTGAATAAAATGGATCCTAGCATTCACTTTGTGGGAGAGAGACACGCTCCGCTGTTGCATATGGACAAATATGTCCTTAGGCTTTACTCATAATGTTCAAGGAGAAGTTTCTTCTTCGTTAAATTGTTATATGGTTGGAATTGGAAAATGCTACATGTAGTAATTCTAAAATGTCTTGGATAATGTGATACTTTGCAATTGTTGTGCTCATGTTTAAGCTCTTGCATCATATACTTTGCACCCATTAATGAAGAAATACATAGAGCTTGCTAAAATTTGATTTGCATATTTGGTCTCTCTAAGGTCTAGATAATATCTAGTATTGAGTTTTGAACAACAAGGAAGACGGTGTAGAGTCTTATAATGTTTACAATATGTCTTTTATGTGTGTTTTGCTGCACCGGTTCATCCTTGAGTTTGCTTCAAATAACCTTGCTAGCCTAAACCTTGTATCGAGAGGGGTTACTTCTCATGCATCCAAAATCCTTGAGCCAACCACTATGTCAATTGTGTCCACCATACCTACCTACTACATGGTATTTCTCCACCATTCCAAAGTAAATTGCTTGAGTGCT
>NC_061509.1:292965189-292978584 GCF_022539505.1 Lolium rigidum | reverse complement strand
TGACAAGGCCGCTGCCCGCCGGTGGGTTTTGGCAGTCAACAAGTTAACAAAATAAGCCTATATGTACATGTAACATAAAATAAGCTAAAGTTAACAAATTCGTAAATCTCTGCTGTCACCCAATCCCCACAAAACCCCATCCCCAATCCACTAGGTAGGGGTAGAGTAGTGGGGATTGAAAAAATTACACTGAAATTTGGGGAAAAGTGGGGATTAAACTTGCTCATACTCTAGCACCAAACATGTATTGGGGATAAGTGGTGATTTGAAGTTTGGAGCGGATTATCCCCGCTAATCATCACTAAAACTCTAGTACCAAACAAGCCATTATAAATATTGGGTCAGGCAAAGGGATAAAATTTTAGCCCAGGGTGGAGAATCGATGGAACTTTTCCAACACAATCTCCTAGGCCGTTTCTGCGTTGACACCGGAGTTTACTCACCGGAAACAGCTGCTGCAATTTATCAACTGCGGAAAACTGTACAAAACATTCATCGGTATTATAACATTTATATAAATAGAACAGAACTCATAGTAAATGCGAAAAGGAAGGACAAAACAATACATTCCAGTACCTGCCTCCTCCTTTAGTGCAGCCTCCTTGCGTGTTGTGTCAACAACACTTGAGAATGAAGGCATCATGTTAGGGTCAGGAAATTCCACCTCCCATTAGGTGTATATAAAGCCTCCTCTTTTTCGTGCAGCCTCCTTTCGTGCGGTGTCACCAAAGTATAGTCTCTTTGTACATGTAAACACAAAATAAGCTAAAGTCAACATGTTTCTTTGTACATGTAAACACAAAGTATAGTCTCTTTGTACATGTCCTAATTAACTTGGACTACCGGATCTTTGCAATGCACATGTTTTGACCAAGTGTCACAATGGGGTACCTCCATGCCGCCTGTACAAAGGTCTAAGGAGAAAGCTCGCATTTTGGATTTCTCGCTTTTGATTATTCTCAACTTAGACATCCATACCGGGACAACATGAACAACAGATAATGGACTCCTCTTTAATGCATAAGCATGTGGCAACAATTATTATTCTCATATGAGATTGAGGATATATGTCCAAACTGAAACTTCCACCATGAATCATGGCTTTAGTTAGCAGCCCAAAGTTCTTCTCTAACAATATGCATGCTCCAACCATGAAGGTGGTAGATCTCCCTTGCTTCAGACAAGACGGACATGCATAGCAACTCACATGATATTCAACAGAGAATAGTTGATGGCGTCCCCAGAAGCATGGTTATCGCACAACAAGCAACTTAATAAGAGATAAAGTGCATAAGTACATATTCAATACCACAATAGTTTTTAAGCTATTTGTCCCATGAGCTATATATTGCAAAGGTGAATGATGGAATTTTAAAGGTAGCACTCAAGCAATTTACTTTGGAATGGCGGATAAATACCATGTAGTAGGTAGGTATGGTGGACACAAATGGCATAGTGGTTGGCTCAAGGATTTTGGATGCATGAGAAGTATTCCCTCTTGATACAAGGTTTAGGCTAGCAAGGTTATTTGAAACAAACACAAGGATGAACGGTACAGCAAAACTCACATAAAAGACATATTGTAAACATTATAAGACTCCATACCGTCTTCCTTGTTGTTCAAAACTCAATACTAGATGTTATCTAGACTCTAGAGAAACCAAATATGCAAACCAAATTAGCAAGCTCTAAGTGTTTCTTCATTAATGGGTGCAAAGTATATGATGCAAGAGCTTAAACATGAGCACAACAATTTCCAAGTATCACATTATCCAAGACATTATAGCAATTTACTACATGTATCATTTTCCAATTCCAACCATATAACAATTTAACGAAGAAGAAACTTCGCCATGAATACTATGAGCTAAGAACACATGTGTTCATATGAACCAGCGGAGCGTGTCTCTCTCCCACACAAGCATTTATTCAAACAAAAACAAAAACAAAAGCACACATACACTCCAAGTAAAGTACATAAGATGTGGCCGAATAAAAATATAGTTTCAAGAGAAGGAACCTGATAATTTGTCGATGAAGAAGGGGATGCCTTGGGCATCCCCAAGCTTAGATGCTTGAGTCTTCTTGAAATATGCAGGGATGAACCACCGGGGCATCCCCAAGCTTAGAGTTTTCATTCTCCTTGATCATAGTATATCATCCTCCTCTCTTGACCCTTGAAAACTTCTTCCACACCAAACTTTAAGCAAACTCATTAGAGGGTTAGTGCATAATCAAAAACTCACATGTTCAGAGGTGACACAATCATTCTTAACACTTCCGGACATTGCTCAAAGCTACTGGAAGGTAATGGAACAAAGAAATCCACCCAACACAGCGAAAGAAGCAATGCGAAATAAAAGGCAGAATCTGTCAAAACAGAACAGTCCGTAAAGACGAATTTTAAAATGGCACCAGACTTGCTCAAATGGAAAAACTCAAAACTAATGAAAGTTGCGCACATATCTGGGGATCACTCACGTAAATTGGCATAATTTTCTGAGTTACCTACAGAGAATTAGACCCAGATTCGTGACAGACAGCAATGCTGTTTCTGCGCAGCAATCCAAATCTAGCATCAACTTTACCATAGAGACTTTACTTGGCACAAAAACATGATAAGGAGAGGTTGCTACAGTAGTAAACAACTTCCAAGACACAAATATAAAACAAAAATACTGTAGTAAAATAACACATGGGTTATCTCCCAAGAAGTTCTTTCTTTTTAGCCATTAAGATGGGCTCAGCAGTTTTAATGATGCACTCGCAAGAAATAGTATTTGAAGCAAAAGAGAGCATCAAGAGGCAAATTCAAAACAAATTTAAGTCTAACATGCTTCCTATGCATAGGAATCTTGTAAATAAACAAGTTCATGAAGAGCAAAGTAACAAGCATAGGAAGATAAAACAAGTGTAGCTTCAAAAATTTCAGCACATAGAGAGGTGTTTTAGTAACATGAAAATTTCTACAACCATATTTTCCTCTCTCATAATAACTTTCAGTAGCATCATGAGCAAACTCAACAATATAACTATCACATAAAGCATTCTTATCATGAGTCTCATGCATAAAATTATTACTCTCCACATAGGCATAGTCAATTTTATTAGTAATAGCGGGAGCAAATTCAACAAAGTAGCTATCATTATTATTCTCATCATCAAATATAGGAGGCATAGTATTATCAAAGAAAATTTTCTCCTCAATGCTTGGGGGACTAAAAAGATCATGAAAACCAGCTTCCCCAAGCTTAGAACTTTCTACATTATTATCAACAATGGTGTTCAAAACGTTCATACTAATATTACTACCAGCATGCAAATAAGATTCCATAGGTTTTTTAATTTTCGCATCAAACAATCCATGTTTTAAATCAGGAAATAGAATAAGAAGCTCATTGTTGTCCATTATGCCAAACTAGTGTAAACAAGAAACAAAAAGATGCAATTGCAGGATCTAAAGGAAATAGCTTCGGGCACAAACACAATGGCGCCAGAAAAGTACTGTTACCTGGAACCGGAGTATGAGTGCCTTTTACCTTTCCTCCCCGGCAACGGCGCCAGAAAAGTGCTTGATGTCTACGGGAGCTTCTATTCTAGTAGACAGTGTTGGGCCTCCAAGAGCAGAGGTTTGTAGAACAGCAGCAAGTTTCCCTTAAGTGGATACCCAAGGTTTATCGAACTCGGGGAGGAAGAGGTCAAAGATATCCCTCTCATGCAACCCCGCAACCACAAAGCAAGAAGTCTCTTGTGTCCCCAACACACCTAATAGGTGCACTAGTTCGGCGAAGAGATAGTGAAATACAGGTGGTATGAATAAGTAGTGGCAACGGCACCGAAAAGTGCTTTGCCCGGAACGAGTAAACAAGCGATAGTAACGCAGCGAGTAGTAACGCAATAGAAACGAGTAAACAAGCAGCGATAGTAGTATTTAGGAACAAGGCCTAGGGATTACACTTTCACTAGTGGACACTCTCAACATTGATCACATAACGGAATAGATAAATGCATACTCTACACTTTTGTTGGATGATGAACACATTGCGTAGGATTACACGAACCCTCAATGCCGGAGTTAACAAGCTCCACAATAATGCTCATATTTCAGGTAACCTTTAGTGTAAGATAGATCAAAAGACTAAACCAAGTACTAGCATAGCATGCACACCTTGTCACCTTCATGCATATGTAGGAGGAATAGATCACATCAATATTATCATAGCAATAGTTAACTTCGCAATCTACAAGAGATCATGATCATAGCATAAACCAAGTACTAACACGGTGCACACTACTGTCACCTTTACACACGTGCGGGAGGAATAGAACTACTTTAATAACTTTGCTAGAGTAGCACATAGATAAATTGTGATAGAAACACATTGCAATCATAAAGAGATATAAATAAGCACCTCACTATGCCATTCATCGGTGAATAAGTATTCTGTGAAATATAGCCTAAGAGACCCACACGGTGCACACCACTGTCACCTTTACACACGTGGGACAAGGAGTCTCCGGAGATCACATAAGTAAAACTCACTTGACTAGCATAATGACATCTAGATTACAAGCATCATCATATGAATCTCAATCATGTAAGGCAGCTCATGAGATTATTGTATTGAAGTACATAGGAGAGAGATGAACCACATAGCTACCGGTACAGCCCCGAGCCTCGATGGAGAACTACTCCCCCTCATGGGAGCAGCAGGCGGTGGTGAAGATGGCGGTGGAGATGGCAGCGGTGTCGATGGAGAAGCCTTCCGGGGGCACTTCCCCGCTCCGGCAGGGTGCCGGAACGGAGACTCCCTGTCCCCGGATCTTGGCTTCGCGATGGCGGCGGCTGCGGAAGGTTTTCCGTATCGTGGTTTTTCGCATCGGGGGTTTCGCGACGGAGGCTTTATATAGGCGAAGAGGCGGCGCAGGAGGGTCGAAGGGGTGGCCACACCATAGGCTGGCGCGGCCGGGGCCCGAGCCGCGTCACCCTATCATCCGGGGCCCACGGGGCCCCCTCCGGCGGCTCTCGGGTGTTCCGGATGCTTCCGGTGAAAATAGGAACCCGGGTCCCGATTTCGTCCGATTCCGAGAATATTTCGTTACTAGGATTTCGAAACCAAAAACAGCGAGAAAACAGCAAGCGGCTCTTCGGCATCTTGTTAATAGGTTAGTTCCAGAAAATGCACGAATATGACATAAAGTGTGCATAAAACATGTAGGTATCATCAATAATATGGCATAGAACATAAGAAATTATCGATACGTCGGAGACGTATCACCCTACACCACGCCACCTTCCACGGACCCCACACACCACCAAACTCTCGACGATCCCACCCCATCCTCCGTCGACCACACACCCCACGATGTGAAACTTTCAAAAAAATAGGGAACTTCCAAAAATTGATGTGAATCATTTTTAAAAAAAGAAGTGAACTTCTTACAAAAAATGAACTTTAAAAAATGTAATGAACTTTGAAAAAATCAAGTGAAATTCCCAAAAAAATTGAGTGAACTTTAAAAATTAATAAGTGAACTTCAAAAAAATATAAATGGTCCGGAGAATAAGATTCATATATGGGAAGTCATTTTCCGGAGTTCGAAAAAGTCCGGTGTTTTGACCGGAGCTTCTAGAAGGTTTTGGAAGGACCGGAATAGTCCGGAATATTGTGGAAGGTTCCGGAAGTGTCGGGGACAACCCGGGCTGTCTAAGGAAGTCCGGAGGGTTCCATAATAGGTGTATCCATGTTTTCCTTAAGGGTTAAGAAGTTTCCCCTAAGGCAGATTCGGATTTGGCAAAAGAGTCCTAGTTCTAGTAGGTTTCGGCTGACAGAAACCTACGGGAACTCTCCCAAACTTTGGGGGCAGGTCTTGGACGACCCAAGGACCTTTTCCACCTATAAAAGGAGGGCAAGGGGAGCCCCAAGAGGTGCACAAGTCGCAGCCCTAGCTCCCTCTCCCAAACCCTAGCCTCTCTCCTCCTCATACTACTCCCATAGCGCTTAGGCGAAGCCCTGTCGGAGTTCTCCATCACCACCGCCACCACGCCGTCGTGTTGTCGGGATTCCGAGGAGGATCTACTACATCCGCTGCCCGCTGGAACGGAGAGAAGGACGTCGTCATCAACACCGAACGTGTGACCGAGTACGGAGGTGCTGCCCGAATGTGGTACCGTCAAGATCTTCTACGCGCTTTTGCAAGCGGTAAGTGATCGACTACATCCACAACGAGATCTAATCTCGTAGGCTTTGGAAATCTTCGAGGGTTAGTCTCGGGGATCTTCTCGTTGCTACCATCTTCTAGATTGGATCTTGCCTTGTTATTCGTTCATGCGGTAGGAAATTTTTTGTTTTCTTTGCTACGAATCCCATCATGATACTGACGATTGAGAAATCCGTCAGCGGTTATCTTTTTCTATGACGATACGGTGTTTTTGCGTCACAGATGGCGATTTGGGCCGCTCGGCCGAAAAATTGGTGAGGGCGAGGTCTAAACATCAACGATTGTGCAGAAATGAGCGTCGTGGGTGGTGGACGGCCCTAACTGCTGAGTCAGCAGGGGGGCGTTGATGGCGTGTATTTCACACGTTCGTTGGGGAACCCCAAGAGGAAGGTATGATGCGCACAGCAGCAAGTTTCCCTCAGAAAGAAACCAAGGTTTATCGAACCAGGAGGAGCCAAGAAGCACGTTGAAGGTTGATGGCGGCGGGATGTAGTGCGGCGCAACACCAGGGATTCCGGCGCCAACGTGGAACCTGCACAACACAACCAAAGTACTTTGCCCCCAACGAAACAGTGAGGTTGTCAATCTCACCGGCTTGCTGTAACAAAGGATTAACCGTATTGTGTGGAAGATGATTGTTTGCAGAGAAAACAATGAAACAAGTATTGTAGCAGATTTGTATTTCAAGTATTAAAGAATGGACCGGGGTCCACAGTTCACTAGAGGTGTCTCTCCCATAAGATAAAAGCATGTTGGGTGAACAAATTACAGTCGGGCAATTGACAAATAGAGAGGGCATAACAATGCACATACATGTCATGATAAGTACGAGTGAGATTTAATTGGGCATTACGACAAAGTACATAGACCGCCATCCAACTGCATCTATGCCTAAAAAGTCCACCTTCAGGTTATCGTCCGAACCCCCTCCGGTATTAAGTTGCTAAACAACAGACAATTGCATTAAGTATGGTGCATAATGTAATCAACAACTACATACTCGGACATAGCGTCAATGTTTTATCCCTAGTGGCAACAGCACAACACAACCTTAGAACTTTCTGTCACTGTCCCAGGTGTCAATGCAAGCATGAACCCACTATCGAGCATAAATACTCCCTCTTGGAGTTAAGAGCAAAAACTTGGCCAGAGCCTCTACTAATAACGGAGAGCATGCAAGATCATAAACAACACATATGTAATAACTTGATAATTAACATAACATGGTATTCTCTATCCATCGGATCCCGACAAACACAACATAGAGTATTACGGATAGATGATCTTGATCATGTTAGGCAGCTCACAAGATCCAACAATGAAGCACAATGAGGAGAAGACAACCATCTAGCTACTGCTATGGACCCATAGTCCAGGGGTGAACTACTCACTCATCACTCCGGAGGTGACCATGGCGGTGTAGAGTCCTCCGGGAGATGAATCCCCTCTCCGGCAGGGTGCCGGAGGAGATCTCCAGAATCCCCCGAGATGGGATTGGCGGCGTCTCTGGAAGGTTTTCCGTATCGTGGTTTTTTTCACCTCAGGGGTTTCGCGACGGAGGCTTTAAGTAGGCGGAAGGGCAGAGTCGGAGGGCTGACGAGGGGCCCACACCATAGGGCGGCGCGGGCCCCCCTCTGGCCGCGCGGCCCTATGGTGGCGGCGCCTCGTCGCCCCACTTCGTATCCCTTTCGGTCTTCCGGAAGGTTCGTGGCAAAATAGGACCCCGGGTCTTGATTTCGTCCAATTCCGAGAATATTTCGTTACTAGGATTTCTGAAACCAAAAACAGCGAGAAAACAACAACCGGCTCTTCGGCATCTTGTTAATAGGTTAGTTCCGGAAAATGCACGAATATGACATAAAGTGTGCATAAAACATGTAGGTATCATCAATAATATGGCATGGATCATAAGAAATTATCGATACGTCGGAGACGTATCAGCATCCCCAAGCTTAGTTATGCTCGTCCCGAGCGGTGTAAAACGATAACAAAGATAATTTATGAAGTGACATGCCATCATAACCTTGATCATACTATTTGTAAACATATGTAATGAATGCAGCGATCAAAACAATGGTAATGACATGAGTAAACAAGTGAATCATAAAGCAAAGACTTTTCATGAATAGTACTTAAAGACAAGCATCAATAAGTCTTGCATAAGAGTTAACTCATAAAGCAATAAATCAAAGTAAAGGTATTGAAGCAACACAAAGGAAGATTAAGTTTCAGCGGTTGCTTTCAACTTATAACATGTATATATCATAGATAATTGTCAACATAGAGTAATATAACAAGTGCAATATGCAAATATGTAGGAATCAATGCACAGTTCACACAAGTGTTTGCTTCTTGAGGTGGAGAGAAATAGGTGAACTGACTCAACATAAAAGTAAAAAGAATGGTCCTTCAAAGAGGAAAGCATCGATTGCTATATTTGTGCTAGAGCTTTTATTTTGAAAACATGAAACAATTTTGTCAACGGTAGTAATAAAGCATATGAGTTATGTAAATTATATCTTACAAGTTGCAAGTCTCATGCATAGTATACTAATAGTGCCCGCACCTTGTCCTAATTAGCTTGGACTACCGGATCTTTGCAATGCACATGTTTTAACCAAGTGTCACAATGGGGTACCTCCATGCCGCCTGTACAAAGGTCTAAGGAGAAAGCTCGCATTTTGGATTTCTCGCTTTTGATTATTCTCAACTTAGACATCCATACCGGGACAACATGGACAACAGATAATGGACTCCTCTTTAATGCATAAGCATGTGGCAACAATTATTATTCTCATATGAGATTGAGGATATATGTCCAAAACTGAAACTTCCACCATGAATCATGGCTTTAGTTAGCGGCCCAATGTTCTTCTCTAACAATATGCATGCTCCAACCATTAAGGTGGTAGATCTCTCTTACTTCGGACAAGACGGACATGCATAGCAACTCACATGATATTCAACAAAGAATAGTTGATGGCGTCCCCGAAACATGGTTATCGCACAACAAGCAACTTAATAAGAGATAAAGTGCGTAAGTACATATTCAATACCACAATAGTTTTTAAGCTATTTGTCCCATGAGCTATATATTGCAAAGGTGAATGATGGAATTTTAAAGGTAGCACTCAAGCAATTTACTTTGGAATGGCGGATAAATACCATGTAGTAGGTAGGTATGGTGGACACAAATGGCATAGTGGTTGGCTCAAGTATTTTGGATGCATGAGAAGTATTCCCTCTCGATACAAGGTTTAGGCTAGCAAGGTTATTTGAAACAAACACAAGGATGAACGGTACAACAAAACTCACATAAAAGACATATTGTAAACATTATAAGATTCTACACCGTCTTCCTTGTTGTTCAAAACTCAATACTAGATATTATCTAGACTCTAGAGAAACCAAATATGCAAACCAAATTAGCAAGCTCTAAGTGTTTCTTCATTAATGGGTGCAAAGTATATGATGCAAGAGCTTAAACATGAGCACAACAATTGCCAAGTATCAAATTATCCAAGACATTTTAGAATTACTACATGTAGTATTTTCCAATTCCAACCATATAACAATTTAACGAAGAAGAAACTTCGCCATGAATACTATGAGTAGAGCCTAAGGACAGACTTGTCCATATGCTACAGCGGAGCGTGTCTCTCTCCCACAAACTGAATGCTAGGATCCATTTTATTCAAACAAAACAAAAACAAAAACAAACCGACGCTCCAAGCAAAGTGCATAAGATGTGACGGAATAAAAATATAGTTTCGGGGGAGGAACCCGATAATGTTGTCGATGAAGAAGGGGATGCCTTGGGCATCCCCAAGCTTAGACGCTTGAGTCTTCTTAGAATATGCAGGGGTGAACCACCGGGGCATCCCCAAGCTTAGAGCTTTCACTCTCCTTGATCATATTGCATCATACTCCTCTCTTGATCCTTGAAAACATCCTCCACACCAAACTCGAAACAACTCATTAGAGGGTTAGTGCACAATAAAAATTCACATGTTCAGAGGTGACACAATCATTCTTAACACTTCTGGACATTGCATAAAGCTACTGGACATTAATGGATCAAAGAAATTCATCCAACATAGCAAAAGAGGCAATGCGAAATAAAAAGGCAGAATCTGTCAAAACAGAACAGTCCGTAAAGATGGATTTTATTAGGCCACCAGACTTGCTCAAATGAAAATGCCCAAATTGAATGAAAGTTGCATACATATCTGAGGATCATGCACGTAAATTGTCTTAATTTTCTAAGCTACCTACAGGGAGGTAGACCCAGATTCGTGACAGCAAAGAAATCTGGAACTGCGCAGTAATCCAAATCTAGTAGTTACTTTACTATCAAAGACTTTACTTGGCACAACAAAACTCAAAACTAAGATAAGGAGAGGTTGCTACAGTAGTAAACAACTTCCAAGACTCAAACATAAAACAAAAATACTGTAGTAAAAACATGGGTTGTCTCCCATAAGCGCTTTTCTTTAACGCCTTTCGGCTAGGCGCGAAAGTGTATATCAAGTAACATCGAGAGATGAAGCATCAACATCATAATTTGTTCTAATAATAGAATCATAAGGTAACTTCATTCTCTTTCTAGGGAAGTGTTCCATACCTTTCTTGAGAGGAAATTGATATTTAATATTACCTTCCTTCATATCAATAGTAGCACCAACGGTTCGAAGAAAAGGTCTTCCCAATATAATGGGGCAAGATGCATTGCATTCAATATCCAAGACAACAAAATCAACGGGGACAAGGTTATTGTTAACCATAATATGAACATTATCAACTCTCCCCAAAGGTTTCTTTTTAGCATTATCAGCGAGATTAACATCCAAATAACAGCTTTTCAATGGTGGCAAGTCAAGCATATCATAGACTTTCTTAGGCATAACAGAGATACTTGCACCAAGATCACATAAAGCATTACAATCAAAATCTTTGACCCTCATTTTAATGATGGGCTCCCAACCATCCTCTAGCTTTCTAGGAATAGAAGTTTCAAGTTTTAGTTTCTCTTCTCTAGCTTTTATGAGAGCATTTGTGATATGTTTTGTGAAAGCCAAGTTTACAGCGCTAGCATTGGGACTTTTAGCAAGTTTTTGCAAGAACTTTATAACTTCAGAGATGTGGCAATCATCAAAATCTAAATCATTACAATCTAAAGCAATGGGATTATCATCCCCAAGGTTGGAAAAAATTTCAGCAGTTTTATCACAGGCAGTTTCAGCAGTTTCAGGTAACTTTGCGCGCTTTGCACTAGGAGTAGAAGCATTGCCAACACCAATTATTTTACCATTGATAGTATGAGGTGCAGCAACATGTGAATCATTATCATTGCTAGTGGTGGTAATAGTCCAAACTTTAGCTACATTTTTCTCTTTAGCTAGTTTTTCATTTTCTTCTCTATCCCACCTAGCACGCGAGTTCAGCCATTAATCTTATATTCTCATTAATTCTAACTTGGATGGCATTTGCTGTAGTAACAATTTTATTTTCAATATCCCTATTAGGCATAACTTTCGATTTCAAAAGATCAACATCGGAGGCAAGACTATCAACCTTAGAAGCAAGAATATCAATTTTATTGAGCTTTTCCTCAACAGATTTGTTAAAGGCAGTTTGTGTACTAATAAATTCTTTAAGCATGGCTTCAAGTCCAGGGGGTGTATTCCTATTATTGTTGTAAGAATTCCCATAAGAATTAGCATAACCGTTACCATTATTATAAGGATATGGCCTATAGTTATTACTAGAATTGTTCCGATAAGCATTGTTGTTGAAATTATTATTTTTAATGAAGTTCACATCAACATGTTCTTCTTGGGCAACCAATGAAGCTAACGGAACATTATTAGGATCAACATTAGTCCTATCATTCACAAGCATAGACATAATAGCATCAACATTATCATTCAAGGAAGAGGATTCTTCAACAGAATTTACCTTCTTACCTTGTGGAGCTCTTTCCGTGTGCCATTCAGAGTAATTAATCATCATATTATCAAGGAGCTTTGTAGCTTCACCAAGAGTGATGGACATAAAGGTACCTCCAGCAGCTGAATCCAATAAATTCCGCGAAGAAAAATTTAGTCCTGCATAGAAGGTTTGGATGATCATCCAAGTAGTCGATCCATGGGTTGGGCAATTTTTAACCAGAGATTTCATTCTTTCCCAAGCTTGAGCAACATGTTCATTATCCAATTGTTTAAAATTCATTATGCTACTCCTCAAAGATATAATTTTAGCAGGGGGATAATATCTACCAATAAAAGCATCCTTGCATTTAGTCCATGAATCAATACTATTCTTAGGCGAGAGATAGCAACCAATCTTTAGCTCTTCCTCTTAATGAGAAAGGAAACAATTTTAATTTTATAATGTCACCATCTACATCTTTATACTTTTGCATTTCACACAATTCAACAAAATTATTGAGATGGGCAGCAGCATCATCGGAACTAACACCGAAAAATTGCTCTCGCATAACAAGATTAAGTAAAGCAGGTTTAATTTCAAAGAATTCTCGCTGTAGTAGCGAGGTGGAGCAATAGGTGTGCATAAGAAATCATTATTATTTGTGCTAGTGAAGTCACACAACTTAGTATTTTCAGGGGTAGCCATTTTAGCAGTAGTAAATAAAGCAAACTAGATAAAGTAAATGCAAGTAAACTAATTTTTGTGTGTTTTTGATATAGCAAACAAGACAGTAAATAAAGTAAAGCTAGCAACTAATTTTTTTGTGTTTTGATATAATGCAGCAAACAAAGTAGTAAATAAAATAAAGCAAGACAAAAACAAAGTAGAGAGGTTGAGAAGTGGAGACTCCCCTTGCAGCGTGTCTTGATCTCCCGGCAACGGCGCCGAGAAAATATGCTTGATGGCGTGTATTTCACACGTTCGTTGGGGAACCCCAAGAGGAAGGTATGATGCGCACAGCAGCAAGTTTTCCCTCGAAAGAAACCAAGGTTTATCGAACCAGGAGGAGCCAAGAAGCACGTTGAAGGTTGATGGCGGCGGGATGTAGTGCGGCGCAACACCGGGGATTCCGGCGCCAACGTGGAACCCGCACAACACAACCAAAGTACTTTGCCCCAACGAAACGAGTGAGGTTGTCAATCTCACCGGCTTGCTGTAACAAAGGATTAACCGTATTGTGTG
>NC_061509.1:292943911-292965089 GCF_022539505.1 Lolium rigidum | reverse complement strand
AGGAGACAGCGTAGAGTCTTATAATGCTTGCAATATGTTCTTATGTAAGTTTTGCTATACCGTTTTATACTTGAGTTTGCTTCAAACAACCTTGCTAGCCTAAGCCTTGTATTGAGAAGAATTCTTCTCGTGCATCCAAATTCTTGAGCCAAAAACTATGCCATATGTGTCCACCATACCTACCTACTACATGGTATTTCTCTGCCATTTCAAAGTAAATTACTTGAGTGCTACCTTTAAAACTCTATTCCTTGTCTTTGCAATATATAGCTCATGGGAAAATAGCCTTAAAAACTATTGTGGTGAAGAATATGTAGCTTATGTGTCTTATTTCTTATAAGTTGCTTGTTGAGCGGTAACCATGTTTCTGGGGACGCCACCAACTATTACACCTTTGTTGAATATCATGTGAGTTGCTATGCATGTTCGTCTTGTCTGAAGTAAGGGTGATTTATCATGATCAAATGGTTTGAGTATGCATATTGTTAGAGAAGAACATTGCGCCGCTAACTAAAGCCATGATCCATGGTGGAAGTTTCAGTTTGGACAATCAATCCTCAATCTCTTATGAGAATATTATCTGTTTTTGAATGCTTATGCATTAAAGAGGAGTCCATTACCTGTTGTCTATGTTGTCCCGGTATGGATGTCTAAGTTGAGAATAATCAAAAAGCGAGAAATCCAATGCGAACTTTCTCCTTAGACCTTTGTACAGGCGGCATAGAGGTACCCCTTTGTGACACTTGGTTGAAACATATGTTACGCAATGATAATCCATGTAAATCCAAGCTAATTAGGACAAGGTGTGGGCACTATTGGTAATCTATGCATGAGGCTTGCAACTTATAGGATGTCTTATACATAACACATATGATTTATTACTACCGTTGACAAAATTGTTTCTATGTTTTCAAAATGAAAAGCTCTAGCACAAAAATAGTAATCCATGCTTCCCTCCGCGAAGGGCCTTTCTTCTACTTTATTGTTGAGTCAGTTTACCTACTTCTTTCTATCTTAGAAGCAAACACTTGTGTGAACTGTGTGCATTGATTCTTACATGTTTACCTATTGCACTTGTTATATTACTTTGTGTTGACAATTATCCATGAGATAAACATGTTGAAGTTGAAAGCAACCGCTGAAACTTATATCTTCCTTTGTGTTGCTTCAAAGCTTTCTACTAAGAATTTATTGCTTTATGAGTTAACTCTTATGCAAGTCTTATTGATGCTTGTCTTGAAAGTATTATTCATAAAAAGTCTTTGCTATATGATTCAGTTGTTTATTCATTTTCTTTACCATTGCTTCGAATCGCTTCATTCATCTCATATGCTTTACAATAGTATTGATCAGGATTATGATAGCATGTCACTTCAGAAATTATCCTTGTTATCGTTTACCTACTCGAGGGCGAGTAGGAACTAAGCTTGGGGATGCTTGATACGTCTCAAACGTATCTATAATTTCTTTTGTTCCATGCTACTTTTATGATGATACTCACATGTTTTATACACACTTTATGTCATTATTATGCATTTTCCGGTACTAACCTATTGACGAGATGCCGAAGAGCCGCTTGCTCGTTTTCTCGCTGTTTTTGGTTTCACAAATCCTACAAAGGAAATATTCTCGGAATTGGACGAAATCAACGCCCAGGGTCTTATTTTTCCACGAAGCTTCCAGAAGACTGAAGGGATTACGAAGTGGGGCGACGAGGCACCGCCACCATAGGGCCGCGCGGCCTGGGTGGGGCCCGCGCCGCCCTATGGTGTGGGGCCCTCGTGCCTCCACCGACGCTGCCCTTCCGCCTACTTATAGCCTTCGTCGCGAAAACCCCAGTACCGAGAGCCACGATACGGAAAACCTTCCAGAGACGCCGCCGCCACCAATCCCATCTCGGGGGATTCGGAGATCGCCTCCCGGCACCCTGCCGGAGAGGGAATCATCTCCCAGAGGACTCTTCATCACCATGATCGCCTCCGGATTGATGTGTGAGTAGTTCACCCCTGGACTATGGGTCCATAGCAGTAGCTAGATGGTTGTCTTCTCCTCATTGTGCTATCATGTTAGATCTTGTGAGCTACCTATCATGATCAAGATCATCTATTTGTAATGCTACATGTTGTGTTTGTTGGGATCCGATGAATATGGAATACTATGTCAAGTTGATTATCAATCTATCATATATGTTGTTTATGTTCTTGCATGCTCTCCGTTGCTAGTAGAGGCTCTGGCCAAGTTGATACTTGTGACTCCAAGAGGGAGTATTTATGATCGATAGTGGGTTCATGCCTCCATTGAATCTGGGACAATGACAGAAAGTTCTAAGGTTGTGGATGTGCTGTTGCCACTAGGGATAAAACATCAATGCTTTGTCTAAGGATATTTGTGTTGATTACATTACGCACCATACTTAATGCAATTGTCAATTGTTTGCAACTTAATACTGGAAGGGGTTCGGACGATAACCTGAAGGTGGACTTTTTAGGCATAGATGCATGCTGGATAGCGGTCTATGTACTTTGTCGTAATGCCCTGATTAAATCTCATAGTAGTCATCGTGATATGTATGTGCATTGTTATGCCCTCTCTATTTGTCAATTGCCCAACTGTAATTTGTTCACCCAACATGCCATTTATCTTATCGGAGAGCAGTGTTCAAAAAATCGGCCGAGATACCGATTTATCGCCCGATTTATCGTGAATCGGGTGGTAACCGATAAAATTTCAGCATATCGGCTAATTTATCGTTGCACCGATATATCGGCCGATTTTCTGTCTGGGAGCTGATATTTCGTCTGAATTTCACTCTGGTGACCGATATTTTGGCCGGTTGTCAATGAAATATCGCGGAAATTCGGTATGGCTGTCGATATTTTCGTCCTATGGTCTTGTAGAATTGTGCATTATCTCAAATTTTCCATTTTTATTGATTCAAATGCAGAGAATCAAGGTAATTCTTCTACTCAATACTTCAATATTGTTTTTACATACCATATTATACAAAATTTAGTGCTGGAAATTAGGATACACAAAAAAATAAGCCGATAAATGGGCGACCGATAAAATCGATTAATCGGCCGATAAGCGATTAATCTCCATTTTGAGGCTGACCGATAAGTTAAGATTAACGATTTCTTGAACATTGTCGGAGAGACACCACTAGTGAACTGTGGACCCTGGTCCATTCTTTACATCTGAAATACAATCTACTGCAAACTCTGTTCTTTACTATTCTTCGCAAACAAACATCATCTTCCACACTATACATTTAATCCTTTGTTTACAGCAAGCCGGTGAGATTGACAACCTCACTGTTACGTTGGGGCAAAGTACTTTGATTGTGTTGTGCAGGTTCCACGTTGGCGCCGGAATCCCTGGTGTTGCGCTGCACTACACTCCGCCACCAAAAACCTTCACGTGTTCCTTGAATCCTACTGGTTCGATAACCTTGGTTTCTTACTGAGGGAAAACTTGCTGCTGTACGCATCACACCTTCCTCTTGGGGTTCCCAACGGACGTGTGTCTTACACGCCATCAGCAAGGATGACAAGTCGAGAGTCAGCTATGCCGACCTGTCGGAGGATGAACTTCGCGACGAGGTGCGTCGTCTTACTTGCCTCAGTATGAAGGACAACATTGTTCTGACTTCGGCTCGCTCTCCATATGATCTCAAACACCTTCCGGCTGAGGTAACTCTTACTGCATTTTCTCCGATTATCATGATTATGCTGTTCTCCAATCTTCCACTAATTTCTCACTTGTCAACAGGCCTCCACCGTAGCTCATTGTTATCCTCCTTCACCCGAAAGTGGTGTAGAACCAGAGGATGACGACGAGGACTCCGAAGAGACCGAGGATGATCAGCAATCTCTTGAGGACAGTGACGTCCAAGGGGACGAAGCCCCCGAAGACGATGTTCTCACCAGGGATAAGCGGTGTAGGAGGATAAATGAAGACCTGATCACAACAGCTGAATCAAGTCCTAGCGGACAAGATGATGATGCCGATGAAGCTGCATCGCCTCCCCTGCCGCAAAAAGTTCGACAAGTTTCTTCGCTGCCGAAGATGACTTAGACCTGTGAGTATTTTCTTCTCTTTGCAACTAGCCTTCTTTATTCTTGTATGATGAACGTCCTCGCTTTTCAAGCAGTTCTGATGACGACGACGAACTCCCTCTCGCGAAGAGGGCTAAGTTGTTCTCTGGGAGGGCTGAATCAGCCAAGGAGTCGAACCCTTCGCCTGCCAAACCGACGCCACCCTCAAGGACGACCGTGGGAAAGGTTCCGGTGTCAAAGGTTATTTCTCCTGGCAGCGCCCCCGTTCCTTCGGCTGCTCGTGATCATGTAAATGGACCATCTAACTTAGTTTTCTTCTTTTGTGGTGAATTTTTATGCCTGGCTGAAGTTCCTTGACCTTTTCCCTTGCAGCCAATTTATGCCACAGTTGATGCTGTGGCAGATTTTGCTGATCAATTTACTCGCCTGGAATCTGAGAATGTTCAGCTTCGGAAGACCGTCAAAGTTTCGGCTGACCAAGTGCTGGAGGCTAACAAGCTCACAGCCGAAGCCCAGAATGAAAACATCCTGCTGAAGGATGAACTGAAGAAGCTGAAGCAGAAGATGAAGGATGAGAATGACGCCAGACGTGAAGCTTCTGTCGCTGCTGACAAAAAGGAAGGCGCCCTCCGCGAGTCTATCATGAACTTACTTGGTAAGTTCCTTCGTGCTCGAGTGTAAAATATTTCTGTGATACTATCCTCTGATTTGCTTATCCGTCACTTTTCAGCTGTTGCCGACGTGCCTATCAATCGAGCACGCACGCTTCGGGAGGACTCAATGTCTGATGCACTGACGCCAATATCCAAGTTCTTAGGCTGCTGCAAAAGACCAAGGGAGCACTGTCGACGTTGTTCTCGATGATATTCCCGAAGATAAAGCAAGACAAGACTCTTGGCGAGATGGCAGATGCTTTCTCCATCGACCCTTCTGAGCCTATAGAGGTACTGAAGCGGCGCTCCCGACTGTTTGGAGCAGTCCTCACTTTTCAACTACTGATGGGTCATGGGTTAGGCTCTGAATTAGAAAAGTTATCCAAGGCGCTGCCCGTAGACGAGAACAGCTGCCTAGTTGATCTTGATCCCTACAAACAATCGGCGGTGAAATGCGCCAATCATCTTCTCAAATTGGTTGACGAAGAGAAGACCAAATCCGCGCCTGAAGCTGCTCGTGGCTCATCATCGGCTCCCTCATGATTAAACTTCTCGCTCTGTTGCCGTAACTAGACCTTGATATAATCTAGGCCTGTTTTATACTGGCTCTGTTGCCAGTACCGCTACTCCTTTTGAATGTAATATATGTGCAATGCTCCCGATGGGAGTTTCTACCGATGCTTTTCTGAAGTCAAAGTTGTGCTGCAGATTCCTCCATCTTCTTCTCGCACCGATCCTTCTTTGAACTCTTCGGCTAACGATGAGTCCGATCTTGCTCGTCGTTTGCGTGACCAAATTACTCAGCTGAACAAAGACATAACCACCCTTCACGAGATGGCAGCATTGATAAAGAGAAGAAGCGAAATTGCCACTGCAATTGAACAACACGCCCTTGAACGTCTCCATATTGCTACTGAAAGTTTGAGCTGTAAGTGTCCATTCATCTTTAGATTTTTACTGTCACCCGAACGTTCCTTGACTGATTAGTGCTTCTCGACAGTCGTGGCTTCCGATTCGCCAGAGGAGAACAAAAGGATCCATGAAAAGATCGAGGCGATGACCAATGGTGCTCATCCGAAGCACGAATTATGGTCCCAGCGACCGAAGGCTGTTGTCGTGGCCAAATTTGAGCATCGAGCAGAGAAGGTGCATTACTATTTTGATAAGTACCATGCTCATCTCTCGATGGTGTGGAGGACCTTGTTTCCTCATGACCAAGCACCCGAGACCTTATCTGCTCTGTTTACTCGATTCAAGACTCCAGAGAGGATTTGATTGTTGGTGCGAAAGGAACTCCTGGCCGGCGCCAAACTTGCTCTTGCTTCAGTGTTGGCGTGTCATCCGACCTTAGATTTGGAGGCCATAGAAAATACCAGTAGGAGTTTAAACCAATATTATGACATTGCTAGAAATCCCACATATGTCATCATCTCTCGAATGGAAACATGTATTGAGAGGGACCTGAAGGCCCGAGAGGACCCAGGAAACCTGCCGTGAAATTATGCATTCATATGTATGTAATGATCTTGTACCTGCAAAGGATAATCTCATATGTAAATTAACGTGCGTTTCGTACATCATGTACTTTTGGTGAATTTGTTAATTCGAGTAATAATTTTTGTCGGGGGCGGCCGAGTGATCAAGTCAGCCTGCTCACCCGACGACTCCGTTGTAATTGCAAGTTTATTGCGGAGTCGATGCGTAAGTTCTGTAAGAGCGACACCCATCGAATAATCGAGGGATTTAGGCGCTTGGCTTCATCACACGGTGCACCAGTTTGAGCCTTGTTTGTGATAGTATGTCAATCGACTGCAGCGCTCGCGTATTTTCTCGAGGCTTGGATGGGTTGTTGTGTGTTATTAACCTTAGCTCCCGATGGGAGTATTTTGTTAATGACACTGTACGAACGTGTTTCTGGCCAGCGCTCCCGATGGGAGTAGGAGCCAATGACGGAGGCCCCGAGCAATTTGTTCGGATAATGAGGCCTAGAACAACAAAGGTAGAAAACCCGATCAAAAGTTTTATTCATAATATAAGACAAGCTTAGGAGCCGCCAAATAACAAGGAGAGAATAATTATATCCTATGCGTAGAACCGTCGCAAATGTGCAACATTCCATGGATTTCCAACGTCTTCACCCGAAGCTGGATTCTTGAGACGATAAGCTCCCCCTGGTATCACTTTAGTGATGATGAACGGCCCTGATACGTCTCCGACGTATCGATAATTTCTTATGTTTCATGCCACATTATTGATGATATCTACATGTTTTATACACATTATACGTCGTATTTATGCATTTTCCGGCACTAAACTATTAACGAGATGCCGAAGAGCCAGTTGCTGTTTTCTGCTGTTTTTGGTTTCAGAAATCCTAGTAAGAAAATATTCTCGGAATTAGACGAAATCAACGCCCAGGGTCCTATTTTGGCACGAAGCTTCCAGAAGACCGAGGGGGAAAGGAAGTGGGGCCACGAGGCGCCGCCACAACAGGGCGGCGCGGCCCAGGCCTTGGCCGCGCGGCCCTGGTGTGTGGGTCCCTCGTGTGGCCCCCCGCGTTGCCCTTCCGCCTACTTAAAGCCTTCGTCGCGAAACCCCCAGTACCGAGAGCCACGATATGGAAAACCTTACTGAGACGCCGCCGCCGCCAATCCCATCTCGGGGGATTCCGGAGATCGCCTCCGGCACCCTGCCGGAGAGGGGAATTATCTCCCGGAGGACTCTTCACCGCCATGGTCGCCTCCGGAGTGATGAGTGAGTAGTTCACCCCTGGACTATGGGTCCATAGCAGTAGCTAGATGGTTGTCTTCTCCTCACGTGCTTCATTGTCGGATCTTGTGAGCTGCCTAACATGATCAAGATCATCTATCACGTAATTCTATATGTTGTGTTTGTCGGGATCCGATGGATAGAGAATACTATGTTATGTTGATTATCAATCTATTACCTATGTGTTGTTTATGATCTTGCATGCTCTCCGTTATTAGTAGAGGCTCTGGCCAAGTTTTTACTCTTAACTCCAAGAGGGAGTATTTATGCTCGATAGTGGGTTCATGCCTCCATTAAATCCGGGACAGTGACAGAAAGTTCTAAGGTTGTGGATGTGCTGTTGCCACTAGGGATAAAACATTGATGATATGTCCGAGGATGTAGTTATTGATTACATTACGCACCATACTTAATGCAATTGTCTGTTGTTTGCAACTTAATACTGGAAGGGGTTCGGATGATAACCTGAAGGTGGACTTTTTAGTCATAGATGCATGCTGGATAGCAGTCTATGTACTTTGTCGTAATGCCCAATTAAATGTCACAATACTCATCATATCATGTATGTGCATTGTCATGCTCTCTCTATTTGTCAATTGCCCGACTGTAATTTGTTCACCCAACATGCTATTTATCTTATGGGAGAGACGCCTCTAGTGAACTGTGGACCCGGTCCATTCTTTTACATCGAATACAATCTACTGCAATACTTGTTCTACTGTTTTCTCGCAAACAATCATCATCCACACTATACATCTAATCCTTTGTTACAGCAAGCCGGTGAGATTGACAACCTCACTGTTTCGTTGGGGCAAAGTACTTTGGTTGTGTTGTGCAGGTTCCACGTTGGCGCCGGAATCCCTGGTGTTGCGCCGCACTACATCCCGCTGCCATCAACCTTCAACGTGCTTCTTGGCTCCTCCTGGTTCGATAAACCTTGGTTTCTTTCCGAGGGAAAACTTGCCGCTGTACGCATCACACCTTCCTCTTGGGGTTCCCAACGGACGCGTGCTGTACGCGTATCAAGCATATTTTCTGGCGCCGTTGCCGGGGAGATCAAGACACGCTGCAAGGGGAGTCTCCACAATCCAATCTCTTTACTTTGTTTTTGCCTTGCTTTATTTTATTTACTACTTTGTTTGCTGCATTTAATCAAAATACAAAAAAATTAGTTGCTAGCTTTACTTTATTTACTGTCTTGCACTCTATATCAAAAACACAAAAAAATTAGTTACTTGCATTTATTTTATCTAGTTTGCTTTATTTACTACTGCTAAAATGGCCACTCCTGAAAATACTAAGTTGTGTGACTTCACAACCACAAATAATAATGATTTCTTATGCACACCTATTGCTCCACCTGTACTACAGCAGAATTCTTTGAAATTAAACCTGCTCTACTGAATCTTGTTATGCGAGAGCAATTTTCCGGTGTTAGTTCTGATGATGCTGCTGCCCATCTCAATAATTTTGTTGAATTGTGTGAAATGCAAAAGTATAAAGATGTAGATTGTGACATTATAAAATTAAAATTGTTTCCTTTCTCCTTAAGAGGAAGAGCTAAAGATTGGTTGCTATCTCTGCCTAAGAATAGTATTGATTCATGGACTAAATGCAAGGATGCTTTCATTGGTAGATATTATCCCCTGCTAAAATTATATCTTTGAGGAGTAGCATAATGAATTTTAAACAATTGGATAATGAGCATGTTGCACACGCTTGGGAAAGAATGAAATCTTTGGTTAAAAATTGCCCAACCCATGGATCGACTACTTGGATGATCATCCAAACCTTTTATGCAGGACTCGAACTTTTCTTCGCGAAACCTATTGGATTCAGCTGCTGGAGGTACCTTTATGTCCATCACTCTTGGTGAAGCAACAAAGCTCCTTGATAATATGATGATCAATTACTCCGAATGGCGCACGGAAAGAGCTCCACAAGGTAAGAAGGTAAATTCCGTCGAAGAAACCTCTTCCTTGAGTGATAAGATTGATGCTATTATGTCTATGCTTGTGAATGATAGGACTAATGTTGATCCTAATAATGTTCCGTTAGCTTCATTGGTTGCTCAAGAAGAACATGTTGATGTAAACTTCATTAAAAATAATAATTTCAACAACAATGCTTATCGGAACAATTCTAGTAATAACTATAGGCCATATCCTTATAATAATGGTAACGGTTATGGTAATTCTTATGGGAATTCTTACAACAATAATAGGAACACGCCCCCTGGACTTGAAGCTATGTTTAAAGAATTTATTAGTACACAAACTGCTTTTAACAAATCTGTTGAGGAAAAGCTCAGTAAAATTGATATTCTCGCTTCTAAGGTTGATAGTCTTGCCTCTGATGTTGATCTTTTGAAATCGAAAGTTATGCCTAATAAGGATATTGAAAATAAAATTGTTACTACAGCAAATGCCATACAAGTTAGAATTAATGAGAATATAAGATTGATGGCTGAATTGCATGCTAGGTGGGAAAGAGAAGAAAATGAAAAACTAGCTAAAGAGAATAATGTAACTAAAGTTTGGACTATTACCACCACTAGTAATGCTAATGCTCCACATGTTGCTGCACCTCCTACTAATAATGGTCAAACAATTGGTGTTGGCAATGTTTCCACTTCTAATGCAAATCCTGCAAAACTGCCGGAAACTGCTAAAACTGCTGAAACTGCTTGTGATAAAACTGCTGAAATTTTTTCCAACATTGGGGATGATGATCCCATTGCTTTAGATTATAATGGTTTGGATTTTGATGATTGCAACATCTCTGAAGTTATAAAGTTCTTACAAAAACTTGCTAAGAGTCCCAATGCTAGTGCTATAAACTTGGCTTTCACAAAACATATTACAAATGCTCTCATAAAAGCTAGAGAGGAGAAACTAAAACTTGAAACTTCTATTCCTAGAAAGTTAGAAGATGGTTGGGAGCCCATCATTAAGATGAAGGTCAATGACTTTGATTGTAATGCTTTATGTGATCTTGGTGCAAGTATTTCCGTTATGCCTAAGAAAATTTATGATATGCTTGACTTGCCACCATTGAAAAATTGTTATTTGGATGTTAATCTTGTTGATAATGCTATAAAGAAACCTTTGGGGAGAATTGATAACGTTCGCATTACCGTTAACAATAACCTTGTCCCCGTTGATTTTGTTGCCTTGGATATTGAATGCAATGAATCTTGTCCCATTATATTGGGAAGACCTTTTTTTCGAACTGTTGGAGCTATCATTGATATGAAGGAAGGTAATATTAAATATCAATTTCCTCTCAAGAAAGGTATGGAACACTTCCCTAGAAAGAGAATGAAGTTACCTTTTGATTCTATTATTAGAACAAGTTATGATGTCGATGCTTCATCTCTTGATAATACTTGATATACACTTTCTGCGCCTAGCTGAAAGGCGTTAAAGAAAAGCGCTTATGGGAGACAACCCATGTTTTTATTACAGTACTTTTATTTTATATTTGAGTCTTGGAAGTTGTTTACTACTGTAGCAACCTCTCCTTATCTTAGTTTTGTGCATTGTTGTGCCAAGTAAAGTCTTTGATAGTAAGGTTCATACTAGATTTGGATTACTGCACAGAAACAGATTTCTTTGCTGTCACGAATTTAGACCCGCCTCTCTGTAGGTAGCTCAGAAAAATATGCCAATTTACGTGCGTGATCCTCAGATATGTACGCAACTTTCATTCAATTTGGGAATTTTGATTTGAGCAAGTCTGGTGCCTCAATAAAATCCATCTTTACGGACTGTTCTGTTTTGACAGATTCTGCCTTTTATTTCGCATTGCCTCTTTTGCTATTATGGATGAATTTCTTGGTTCCATTAATGTTCAGTAGCTTTATGCAATGTCCAGAAGTGTTAAGAATGATTGTGTCACCTCTGAACTTGTGAATTTTTTATTATGCACTAACCCTCTAATGATTTATTTCGAGTTTGGTGTGGAGGAAGTTTTCAAGGATCAAGAGACGGAGATGATACAATATGATCAAGGAGAGTGAAAGCTCTAAGCTTGGGGATGCCCCGGTGATTCACCCCTGCATATTTTAAGAAGACTCAAGCGTCTAAGCTTGGGGATTCCCAAGGCATCCCCTTCTCCATCGACAACATTATCAGGTTCCTCCCCTGAAACTATATTTTTATTCCATCACATCTTATGTGCTTTGCTTGGAGCGTCGGTTTGTTTTTGTTTTTGTTTTTGTTTGAATAAAATGGATCCTAGCATTCATTGTGTGGGAGAGAGACACGCTCCGCTGTTGCATATGGACAAATATGTCCTTAGGCTTTACTCATAGTATTCATGGCGAAGGTTGAATCTTCTTCGTTAAATTGTTATATGGTTGGAATCGGGAAATGCTACATGTAGTAATTCTAAAATGTCTTGAATAATTTGATACTTGGCAATTGTTGTGCTCATGTTTGAGCTCTTGCATCATATACTTTGCACCCATTAATGAAGAAACACATAGAGCTTGCTAAAATTTGGTTTGCATATTTGGTCTCTCTAAAGTCTAGATAATTTCCAGTATTGAGTTTTGAACAACAAGGAAGACGGTGTAGAGTCTTATAATGTTTACAATATGTCTTTTATGTGAGTTTTGCTGCACCGGTTCATCCTTGTGTTTGTTTCAAATAACCTTGCTAGCCTAAACCTTGTATCGAGAGGGAATACTTCTCATGCATCCAAAATCCTTGAGCCAACCACTATGCCATTTGTGTCCACCATACCTACCTACTACATGGTATTTCTCCGCCATTCCAAAGTAAATTGCTTGAGTGCTACCTTTAAAATTTCTATTCTTTACCTTTGCAATATATAGCTCATGGGACAAATAGCCTAAAAACTATTGTGGTATTGAATATGTACTTATGCACTTTATCTCTTATTAAGTTGCTTGTTGTGCGATAACCATGTTCCTGGGGATGCCATCAACTACTCTTTGTTGAATATCATGTGAGTTGCTATGCATGTTCGTCTTGTCTGAAGTAAGAGAGATTTACCACTCATTTAAATGGTTAGAGCATGCATATTGTTAGAGAAGAACATTGGGCTGCTAACTAAAGCCATGAATCATGGTGGAAGTTTCAGTTTTGGACATATATCCTCAATCTCATTTGAGAACATTAATTGTTGCTACATGCTTATGCATTAAAGAGGAGTCCATTATCTGTTGTCTATGTTGTCCCGGTATGGATGTCTAAGTTGAGAATAATCAAAAGCGAGAAATCCAAATGCGAGCTTTCTCCTTAGACCTTTGTACGAGCGGCATGGAGGTACCCCTTTGTGACACTTGGTTAAAACATGTGTATTGCGATAATCCCGGTAATCCAAGCTAATTAGGACAAGGTGCGGGCACTGTTAGTATACTATGCATGAGGCTTGCAACTTGTAAGATATAATTTACATGATACATATGCTTTATTACTACCGTTGACAAAATTGTTTCTTGTTTTCAAAACCAAAGATCTAGCACAAATATAGCAATCGATGCTTTCCTCTTTGAAGGACCATTCTTTTACTTTTATGTTGAGTCAGTTCACCTATTTCTCTCCACCTCAAGAAGCAAACACTTGTGTGAACTGTGCATTGATTCCTACATACTTGCATATTGCACTTGTTATATTACTTTACATTGACAATATCCATGAGATATACATGTTATAATTTGAAAGCAACCGCTGAAACTTAATCTTCTTTTGTGTTGCTTCAATACCTTTACTTTGATTTATTGCTTTATGAGTTAACTCTTATGCAAGACTTATTGATGCTTGTCTTGAAAGTACTATTCATGAAGTCTTTGCTTTATGATTCAGTTGTTTACTCATGTCATTACCATTGTTTTGATCGCTGCATTCATTACATATGCTTACAATAGTATGATCAAGGTTATGATGGCATGTCACTCCAGAAATTATCTTTGTTATCGTTTACCTGCTCGGGACGAGCAGGAACTAAGCTTGGGGATGCTGATACGTCTCCGACGTATCGATAATTTCTTATGTTCCATGCCACATTATTGATGATATCTACATGTTTTATACACATTATACATCGTATTTATGCATTTTCCGGCACTAACCTATTAACGAGATGCCGAAGAGCCAGATGCTGTTTTCTGCTGTTTTTGGTTTCAGAAATCCTAGTAAGGAAATATTCTCGGAATTGGACGAAATCAACGCCCAGGGTCCTATTTTTGCACGAAGCTTCCAGAAGACCGAGGGGGAAAAGAAGTGGGGCCACGAGGCGCCACCACAACAGGGCGGCGCGGCCCAGGCCTTGGCCGCGCGGCCCTGGTGTGTGGGGCCCTCGTGTGGCCCCCCGCGTTGCCCTTCCGCCTACTTAAAGCCTTCGTCGCGAAACCCCCAGTACCGAGAGCCACGATACGGAAAACCTTACTGAGACACCGCCGCCGCCAATCCCATCTCGGAGGATTCCGGAGATCGCCTCCGGCACCCCGCCGGAGAGGGGAATCATCTCCCGGAGGACTCTTCACCGCCATGGTCGCCTCCGGAGTGATGAGTGAGTAGTTCACCCCTGGACTATGGGTCCATAGCAGTAGCTAGATGGTTGTCTTCTCCTCATGTGCTTCATTGTCGGATCTTGTGAGCTGCCTAACATGATCAAGATCATCTATCTGTAATTCTATATGTTGTGTTTGTCGGGATCCGATGGATAGAGAATACTATGTTATGTTGATTATCAATCTATTACCTATGTGTTGTTTATGATCTTGCATGCTCTCCGTTATTAGTAGAGGCTTTGGCCAAGTTTTTGCTCTTAACTCCAAGAGGGAGTATTTATGCTCGATAGTGGGTTCATGCCTCCATTAAATCTGGGACAGTGACAGAAAGTTCTAAGGTTGTGGATGTGCTGTTGCCACTAGGGATAAAACATTGATGCTATGTCCGAGGATGTAGTTATTGATTACATTACGCACCATACTTAATGCAATTGTCTGTTGTTTGCAACTTAATACTGGAAGGGGTTCGGATGATAACCTGAAGGTGGAATTTTTAGGCATAGATGCATGCTGGATAGCGGTCTATGTACTTTGTCGTAATGCCCAATTAAATCTCACAATACTCATCATATCATGTATGTGCATTGTCATGCTCTCTCTATTTGTCAATTGCCCGACTGTAATTTGTTCACCCAACATGCTATTTATCTTATGGGAGAGACGCCTCTAGTGAACTGTGGACCCCGGTCCATTCTTTTACATCGAATACAATCTACTGCAATACTTGTTCTACTGTTTTCTGCAAACAATCATCATCCACACTATACATCTAATCCTTCTTGTGTGTTATTAACCTTAGCTCCCGATGGGAGTATTTTGTTAATGACACTGTACGAACGTGTTTCTGGCCAGCGCTCCCGATGGGAGTAGGAGCCAATGACGGAGGCCCCGAGCAATTTGTTCGGATAATGAGGCCTAGAACAACAAAGGTAGAAAACCCGATCAAAAGTTTTATTCATAATATAAGACAAGCTTAGGAGCCGCCAAATAACAAGGAGAGAATAATTATATCCTATGCGTAGAACCGTCGCAAATGTGCAACATTCCATGGATTTCCAACGTCTTCACCCGAAGCTGGATTCTTGAGACGATAAGCTCCCCCTGGTATCACTTTAGTGATGATGAACGGCCCCTCCCACGGAGATTCAAGCTTCAAAGGTCTTTCTTGCTTTAGTCGCAGTAACATATCTCCAACACTGAAGCTTCGATTGCGTACTCGTCGACTGTGGTAATTTCTCAACGCTTGCTGATACACCGTTGTTCTTGCCAAGGCGATGTCCGGAGCTTCCTCAAGGAGGTCCACGACATCTTGCAGCGCGTTGTTGGAAGTTGCTTCTGTGTACGCAGTCACCCGAGGGGCTTCGAATCGAACATCGGCTGGCAAAACTGCTTCGGCTCCGTATACCAAGAAGAACGAAGTGTACTGAGTTGACCTGTTGGGTGTAGTACGCAAAATCCAGAGTATAGATGGCAATTCTTCGACCCACGCTCCAGCTGCACCCGTAAGGCGTTTCTTGAGGTCGTCTCCTATTAGACCATTGATCCTTTCGACCTGGCCGTTGGTTTGGGGATGTGCCACCAAAGCAAATTTTAGTTTAATGCCACCGTCATCGCAAAACTTCCGGAAATTTTTGGAATCAAAATTAGTTCCATTGTCTGTGACGATACTGTGAGGCATTCCAAATCTACAAGTTATTCCCCTGAAGAACTGGACGGCAGTTTCGGCTTTCTAATTTCGAACAGGTACAACCTCGATCCACTTGGTGAACTTCTCGACTGCAACCAGTAAATACGTGTGACCTCCAGGCGATGATCTTGGCAGTGGTCCAACTTGATCGAGTCCCCACTGTATGAAGGGCCATGCGAGAGGTATCGTCATCAGATCTGTTGCAGGAGCGTGCGGTTTTGGTGCAAAACGCTGACAAGAGTCGCACTTCATGACCAGGTCTCGAGCATCTGATGCTGCCGTTGGCCAGTAAAATCCTGCTCTGAAAGCTTTTGCCACAAGGGACCTGCTGCCTGTGTGGTGTCCGCAAATTCCTTCGTGTATCTCGCGTAGTAGCGCCTTTCCATCGTCGATGGCGATACACCTTTGAAAGATACCAGAGATACTACGCTTGTATAGTTCTCCGTTCACCACAGTGAAGGCCTTTGATCGTCTCACAATTCGCCTTGCTTCCACCGGGTCCTCCGGTAGTTGCTGCTTTATTAAGAATGTGTTGGCGTCAGAAGCCCACCGGCGGGCAGTGACTGGCAACACAGTAGAGCCGGGAACAACTAGGGCTGCGGCTGGCCCCAGTCCCTCAGAGCGACGGCCCGCAAAGCCTCCTGGTCACACGTCCGATGCTATCGCAAGGGCGTGCCACCTGACCTATAACTGGTCGGGAAGGTGTTGGATGATGCCTCGCTTAGTTTCCTGCATGGCATACACGTAAACGTTAAATACGAGCCTCGATCGGCTCTCGAGTTATCCCGTGAATCGGCTCAAAGAGCCGATCCACCCATGATTCGTACAAGGTGTCCGAATATATGGTGGTCCTGCTTGATCAAGATAAAGTTAAAACGATCTACGACGATTTAGGGTTTTCACCGCATAATCGGATCATCCTACTCACGATTGGGCCTCGCGCTCGCGTACGGTGACCGTAAGCCGATCCTAGACAGGGCCTAAAAACCAACACGAGGTTGATCCCCGAACGTCCTGTCTAGGGCTAGCAAACTCCACCCTACACGCCGCTGGATCCTCCAACCCTCTGTAAGGCCTAACTATTGCGGATGTTAAACTAATCCTTGATGAACAAGGAGCAACCGTAACGGATCGGATCTACTAAACTACGATCAAGCGGGGTGCCGCCCCTACACCTAAGACAGGTGTAAGGGCGGCTAGATGTATAAGGGTTGCACTACGACAGCATATGATACGAGGAACAATGCTAACCCTAACACATCTAAGATAACTACGTTGCTCGCCATCAAAAAGGCTTCAGCACGAGCAACGCATGAACAACGTGGGCAGGCTTGTGCTGCCTAGATCGCAAGATGCGATCTAGGCGGCATGGTGCTTACCGGAGAAACCCTCGAGACGAAGGAGTTGGCGATGCGCCGAGATTTGTTTGTGTTGAACGTTGGTTGTTTTTTATTCCATAAACCCTAGATACATATTTATAGTCCAAGGGACTTTCTAATTCAAGCGTGCACCTAACCGTGCATGGGTAAAACTCTAACTCCTAATCGACACATAACCTAATATGTTACAGATACAAGGGCAAACTAGCCCAAACTTCGCATGTAAGGCCGATTCACGTCTTTCTTCTATATATATATCTTCAAGTCCATCTTGACCGCGGCCCACCTCTGACTCGGTCAAATTCTGGTGATAACACATGCCCCCTGGTTTTGGAAATGTCATTTCCAAAATCATTACGCTTATCCCTCATCGGGTCATGTCATGGCGTCTTGCCTCCTTGACTTTATCACCAATCTAAAAAATGAAGGAATGTCTTCACTTAACCCTGCCGATAGCCAGAGTCAGGCACTCCCCAAAAGAGCCGATGGTATCACATCAGCCTCTACGATAAAACGGGAGCAAGGCCAACCTAACTGCCTCTCCAAACGGTAACCTGCGCCCTTCGTCTGAGAAACTCAGATCCCCAAATTGCCGCCCAAACAGCCCTACGGATCTCAGATCTCAGCCGCGCCGTCCCGATCCCTCAGCGCATCCAATGGCGGAATCATCCAACGCCAACGCCATGGTCTCCGGTCTGAAGGTAATCCTCAACAGCCCCCTTGCCACATGCATCAATGTCAGGAGTAAACAGCAAACACCTGAATTAATGTTCTATTCCACTATCAATTTTAGGTCTCAGACATCCTGCTGCCACATCCTTCTCTCGCAAATTCCATGTGCCTCGGTCCTCGTTCTTCCGAGAGTCCCGCCCTCTTAATTTCATGCGAAGCTAACAGAATCCCCTTCGTGAATCAGAACTTAGATCTGACCTCCTGGGCCGACTGCCTGCGAGCGTGGCCTAATCCCCCTGAGGGTTGGGTGACATGGTACAACAGAGTATCCAAAGCCCATTATGCCACCTGGGAAGCCATAGGGATAGCCGATGCCCTGTCATTATCACTGTCTCCTCTTGAGAAGAATGAAAATATTCTGAAAACCATCGGCTATTTCTGGTCTGACGCACTGAACTGCTTCATGTTTGGCCATGGCCCTATGACACCAACCCTGCTGGATGTGACCATGATCACAGGCCTAGACATTGCATCCCCAAGCCCCTCTGCATTCAAACTGCCGAAAGTCCCTTTCACCCTTTCTTCTAAGAAAGAGTGTACCAGTTGGGGTGCCTACCTCAATCGTTATATGAAGACCAAAGGCCCCGTGACAGAGAGAGAACACACAGCCTTCCCGAACTTTTGGTTGGAACACTTCATATTCACGTGGCCCATCACTTGCCCCTACCAAGAATTACCTTTCCCTAGCCTATGAACTCGGCCAAAGGCACCCATCTTGGCCTAGGCAAGCTGTTTCTTGGAGAGGTCTATCGATCTCTTCAACCGATGTCCGTCAAACTGTTCTCTCAAAAGACAGCTTAAAATCGGCGGTCCCTGGTGGTTCATTCAGTTATGGGCGCAGCCTATACTTTCGAACCAGATCCCGGACTTCCCACCTTTGACCTCCTGCACCTTCCGGCATGCTAACGGAAAGGATATCCGATGTACCAGCTATGGCCAAGCTTTGTATGGTCTCCCAGGCAGCAGGCTGATCCCTAAGGAAGCAGCAGGGTGGTTCAAGATCTTCTTCCAAGGTTTGGACAACCCCCTATTCTTTCCTTATACTGAACCGGAGAATTTTGAAAATCCAGTCTCCTTTCGATTGGATAACTTTGCCGATGACGATAGCACCCAAGCATCTCGTATTCCATCATGATTCGCCCTTGCTTCCTCCCTGTTGGCATGAGTACCTCGAACCGGATCATCAAGCCTGGTTATGAATGTTATCAACCGGTAGTGGTAGCCCGACAGCCTCGGTCTCGGGCAGGTGCCTCCACATTTCTTCTTACACCACCCGACAGGCAAGCGTAGCTGAACTGCCTGACATCCTTACTGGCCAAAGGTGTTACACCTTCTTTGACGCTTTGGCCATCCCAATCCCCCATAACCTCCGTTTCTCCTTCACTACCGATGGTTTCGAGACTTGGTGGTCCATGTGGAAAACCCATGTCTTCAGGAGGGCTTTAGGACCGCTGTTGAGACAACTTGATGCCGAGTACGACATCCCCGCAGACCAGGTACCATCACTCAAATATTTCTTGTAACTGCTTATGGTAATCGTCTGTGACCTGACTCCATCTCCTGGCAGCAACAAGATGGCCCAGGCTCCCAAGCAAGCCGATGGCTCCCCTTCGTATTCCTTCCTCCGGCCCGGTGGTTCTCTTCCGCCGAGCTCGCCACCTCTCGAAGAAAGTCATAATGCAGAGCCAACCGATTTCTCCGAAACCGGCTCCCAAGAGTAAAGCAACTTCGGGGCCAGTTGCCCCCCGAGCCTCGACTCAGGCGAGGACGGCAGTGAGGAAGGTGGCGGTCAGGAAGACCCTGAAGCGCAAAGCTCCTGCCCAGGAAAGCTTGCACGTAAGTTGATCCGCATCTTGATCGAACACATTTGCCTTCCCAACCTTTGTAACATGGTTGTACCTCTTCTTTCAGGATTCCACTGAAGAGAACTCCAGTGAGGGAGCACAGTCCAGTCCAAGGGACTCCTCCCCAGGTGATATAGAAAGATCCACCACACAGAGCCAGACGGATTCGCCAACGTCGGCTTCTCGGAAAAGGTCGACTTCCGAACCTGCCGTCCTGCAGGTTCCGATCCAAACGAGGTCACGCACGAAGCGTCGATGCGTCAAAAGGGCTCGCACAGGCCCACAAGTCTCCTCGCCGAGCCAGGGAGTTTCAAATGTAATACCCTCAACAACTCGTGTTCCACACCGTCTTGTCACTAATTGGATTGCCTCACCATTTCCCTTGCAGACTGATGGGACTTCTAGCGGGGACGTTGAAGAGGTGTCAATGCCATCTGCCGCCCTTGGCCTATCCAACTCGCCAAGCGTGAATGACCAAGTGGCTAACCTGGCCCAAACTACCGCAAAGCCGATTGTCACAACATCGGCTTCCCTTCCTTTCTTGGGAGAGGTAAGCTCAACTCTTTCTCTCGGGCCTGCTCTTTTCCTTTGTCGTATGCTCATGCTGCTCTTGCTCGTCTGTCAGGGGTGTGACCCTTCAAGCTTGCTGACGTTCGACCCCGACTCCATCGAGCCGGCTGTTCCCAAAGCGGGTGAAGAGCCGGACCCTAGCGCGGTCGATGGCCCGCTCCAAGCGTCTCAAAGTTTTGCTCTCCTCCTCGGTCGATACCCCGGTCGAGAACCCCGAGGCAATCAAAGGCATCCTCAAGGACATCCGGCCCCGTCTCCCGGTGACGTCTGCAAGTTAAGCTTTGGCCGGCGGTGTCTTTGTCGCTTTCAGGTCAAGGGTGCAGTCGGCTCGCCAAAGGATCACTCTTCGCCGCGCCCAACTCCCGTTGAGAGCCGATATTGCGTACAAATGTCAACGGCTCAACGAGAAGAAAGGCTGCTTTAGACGCCAAGACCGCCACTTCCACTCGTAGTGTCAAACTTGAGACCTTGCGCAAGGAACTGGAGGACCTTGAAAAGAGGGCCCGGGAGACCAAACAACTTATCCAAGATGAGGAATCCCTCATTGCTCGCTCCCAAGAGGAAGCAAAAGGTCTCACGGCTGATCTGAAGACCGACCCGGCTGAAATTCGTGCCCGGGCAGCCAGGCCGGTGATGGGAAGAGACGAGGACGACGAGGCCGAGATCACCGAGGTGGACCGATTCCGTGCCGATGCTCTTCACGCCCTTAATGCTTTTCTTCAGTAGGGCCTCCTTGTGTAAACTGATGCATGTAAACTTGCTTCGCTGTACTTGTCATCGACTTTCTTATCACTCTGAATTTTTTTTTACTGGTGTTGACGTCAGAAACCCCCTGGCGGGCAGAGACGGGCAACACCGTAGAGCCGGGAACAACTAGGGCTGCGGCTGGCCCCAGTCCCTCAGAGCGACGGCCCGCAAAGCCTCCTGGTCGCACGCGCCGATGCC
>NC_061509.1:292925122-292943811 GCF_022539505.1 Lolium rigidum | reverse complement strand
GCATGGTGTAGTATGCAAGTCCGATATAACACCAATGAAACACCGTTCCACTAGTATTATATCGCTCGAGTGGTACAACGAAACATATGCGGGTCCAAGGCATGTCTATAGAATTACATACATTGACTCTGTTACATAAAATCATCATGACCTCCTACTTTACAATGAGGTAAAGCTGCAAATCAACTCCGGAAGAACGACTCGTAGCCTAGTCCTAACACGAACTCTATTTGTAGAGTATTTCACTAACTACGAGAGGCTATGAATAGATTCTGGCTAAATAGGAGCTAAGTTTAGGAAGCTAGTTCCTTTCTATTGCTAATCTAGGTTTCTCCTTGTTGGATGTGATATTTGCCTCTTCTGACAGGTTCCTGTCCCTTGAAGTAGTTGTTGACTCCTCGGTCTTCGTGTTGCACTGTAGATCCTCATTCGGTGCCTCCATATCTAAGCAGGGGATTTAAGAGTGGGATGAGTACGAGCGTACTCAACAAGTTCATTATAGGAAAGAGGTGTTTAATGCACTAGCTACGGCATTAGACCGGAAAGTCTAATACCAATGCAGGTTTTCATAATCATTTCTTCAAAAGGTTGCTTTTATTCGGAAGAACTATGTCCGTCGGCCTTCACCGGTTTACTAGAACTTCATGGAGCTCCTTTCCGGCAGCGTTCGCAGCTTCCATATCCCGGAACGGGGAGTGACGAGGTCACGGTTCATTACACTCTGCGAGAGGTGTGTTGCTTTACCCATAAGAGATCTTAACCTTGGTGCCAACCGAGGGCGACCCGTCCACACTTCCTTTGGTGTGAGGCCCGGTATAAGGTCTAGCCAATCATGTTCCTCCGCTACCTCGAACACCCACCCTTTGTTGCATGCCCCGACCACCGGGTCCTCGCCGGTCCCATTATTCCCACTCACGGGTGGACCCCGACCACGACGACGAGTTTGGGACTCGTTAACCAAACTCCTTCGCCGGTAGCTGCAACCCATCATAGACCGCAATACCGTGGGGACTTAAGACTTCCCCGGCCAACCGCTTGCACTTCGAGCGACAAGTGTCTACGGACTATGCCGTGGGGACTTAAGGCTTCCCCGACCAACCGCTTGCCGCCGACGGATACAAGTGTCTACGGTAAAGCGCATCCGTTGATGAACGAGAGGTGGAAACACTTTTGACTACTCCGTCCCACTCCGGATCTTATGGTTAACACGGGTATTACGGCACAAGAATCACTGGCGACATTTGTTGTTTAATCCTAGATGGATATAAGCCCGTGCAATGGAACCTCCACCATATCAACACAATCCATGGTTCCATTGCCCACCACATAGTCATATTCATAGTTATGAAAGTAGTGGTTTTGATTTTTATGCAATAGTGATAACCATAATACTTTGCAAGTAATTTGATAGAAATACTCAAATGACATGAGCAAGTGATGAACTTGCCTTTCTTGACTGCAAGATTATGCAGACAAGGTCTTCGGTGCGCAATAACTCCAAATTCTGAAATAGCATCATCGTCCGATAAGGACGATGTTTAAAAGATTGGCAAGGATGCAATAATGCATAAGAATGAGATGCAATCGCTCTAAGCGTGACCTAACCTCGATGATTTAGGGTCGGTGAGTTGTAATGATTGGTTCAGGGTGTGTTGCATTTTTAGAGTGATTCACAAACAAGGTTCTTATTCGAGTGGAATTACTTGGTATCATAAACGAGGTGTTGCAATATAGCTTAACAATAGCATTAATAACACACAACATTAAGATTTGGTGTAATCCTAACATGTAATGAATAGTGGTTGGTTTTAGCACTATATGGCATGGTTAATGATTAATTATCATATACTTTAAAAGAATAACTTTTGAAGAACATGTTCTCTAACAAAGAACAAGTATGATAATTAGGTTGGTGGTTTTCTATGGTTGACTATGGCTTTATGTAGTTGCTGGAATAGGTATTAGATGGATCCCAACAAAGTTGGATTCATCAACACCTAGGGCTTGTAAGGTTAAGATAAGCCTAGGCATACTAAGCAATTCATTATACATGGTTGTTGTTAAGGTTGTTTTATCTTGCTAGTGATAGCTGGTTAGGGTTTATAGGTCCTTATAAGCAAGGTTGATGATGATTCTTTATTTACTTCAAAGGAATAACGTGTGAAGAACATACTTCTTAAATAATAAGAAGTATATCAATTAGGGTTGAGGTGGTCTAGGTTTTACTGTTGGTTCTTAATTGGCTTCCTAATAGGATGGTTGGTAAGTATCCAACACTAGTAGGGTTTAGTGGAATATGGTTAGGTAATGCTCAGGATTTGGTATAGTTGCTCCTGAGGTTCATCACATTGGTGTGATGCTAATTGAGGTTAATTAAGGGTGATTGTTTTTAGTAATAGGATCTAGGGTTTACACTTGGTTGGCCCTACTTAATGATTTAGGTCTGATGAAGATGAACACATGGGCTACTAATTAGTAGTGATAGGGTTCCCATATATTATGTAGATGGGAACAAGCATTGAGTTGTTAAATATGAGTCTATGATTACTAATGAAGTAACATGATCACATGTTACTTGGGTTTTAGGTTTGGGAATAATTTAGGGTTCATATCAAGTAGTGGAACTAGGGTTTCTAATTGAATTAGGGTTTTGGTTTTACACATGAAATGATGAATTCCTGTTTTCCTACCATATGGAACTAGGGTTTTCTAATTACCCTATAATTCTTGGTTTAATAACTTCATTATCAAGTTGAAGTTATTAATGAGTTTGAAATAAAGATAATATTGGATTTGACATTTTATTATTTTTACTACATTTAATATTTAAGGTAATTATTAATTAGGGTTTAAATCCTTCTAATAAGGATTTAACAAAATAACAAATAAAGAAAATTAGTTTCATTGTTTTCTTTATTTATTTACTGGTTTTTATTTAATTTGGAAAGTTTTCCTAATTATTGAATTTTAATTGAATTTAGAATTAATAAATGGGCTTAAATAACCAGAATTAAATAATTGAATTTTTATTAAAAAAAAATTGCATATTATATTTTTATTGGATAGAGTTTTCTATTCTAAGAATTTAAATATCTTATTTTAATTTTTCTGAGTTAGTATGAATTTTATATGGATTTACAAAGTTGCAGAAATTATGGAATTGAATTTAAATGAAAATGGAAATGCTAGACACACTCGGGCTAACCTACACGCAGAGACTGGCCAGTGGGCCAGTGGTCCACGTGGACTGCCACGTGAGCGTGGACCAGGTCCAAATCGTGGACGTGGCCAGTGGAGCTCCTGGCCGACGGCCAGTCGACGGCGGCGTCGGTACGGGAGGGCTCCCGCGGGGCTCTGCTCGTGTCTAGAGGAACTGGGGCGACGCAGTGAACCAGTAGGTGGCGGCGCCCCCATGGAAAGGTCGCCGGAGTTGCTCCGGCGAGCTATGTCTGCGGCGGGGCACGGCGGTGATCGACACGATGGAGCTACGGGTGGCCATTTGATGCAATAGGAGATGCTAGAGACGCGGAATCTCACCCTGATTCTTCCTAGATGGTCGACGGCGTCGATTGTGGGCGGAGACGAGCTCAACCTCGCCGATACCGGCGATGAGTTGCGGAAGAAAATCACCAAATTCGCCTAACTCTGGCCATCCCAGGAAGCTATCTTCCTCCCAGAGGAAGTAGAAGACGAGGCGCACCTCCGGGACCTCACCGTTGGGCTTGAGACGGACTCAATCGGCGGCGAGTCGAGATGGCCGGCGTAGCTAGGTTTTCCATCTGGGGAAAAATTGAGCAGAGAGATGGGGAATTGGAGACTAGGGTTGTGGACGGCGGCGAGAGGGGTACTTATAGGCTCCAGAGAGCGGCGGCGAGCATCTTGGCGCGGCCGGTGGCGGAGGTGCTGCCACCGAGCTGCTTGCCGGGATGGACGAAGACGATGGCCCCCCTCCCCTGCGTGAAAAGAACGTGAAGGGGTAAGTTGGGCTAGGCTGCTGGTGGGCTTGGGCTGCTGGGCTGATGCTGAGGGCTGCCGAGGTGGGCTCGTTCGGGCTGTGCTGGTGGGCTGCAGCATGGGCTGCCCGACCAGGTAAGTCTTTCTCCTCTATTTCTTATTTCTGTTTTTATTTCAGGTTTTGAATTCAGATTTGAATTCATTATTATTTTGCAGGTCTTTCCTATTTGAACCATACAAGACTTATTCCAAAATACTGCAATTTATTTAGTGGTGTTTTAGAAGATTGAATATGGATACTAAAACATTGATTTATTAATTACTATTTGGATTTGTGTTAAATAGCCATATAGGCATGAATTTGAATATTGTCTTTGGAAATATTCAAATTATTTTCCAATTGATTGTTGATCTTACTTAATGATATGTAGAGTTTTATGTGGTTTTATCTTGCAAGAAACAATTTCAAAGTAACATATACTTATGGATTACTATTAAGAAGTGATTTAATGACATGATTTCAAGTGCTAGATTATTTCTAAGGACTTGATCTCATATTTGGAAATTTGGTCACTTGCATATGATTTTATGTGAGTACTTCTTTATTAAGGTCTTGTAGGTTTGATTACAACCCCATTTCAAGGTTAATACTCAACACCTTGAAATACCTAAAGTAGATGCTACTCTCAATATGGTTTGGTCTTGGTTATAATGATAAGTGGTTGATCACCACTTGTGGGTTTATTTATAGGACTTAGAATTAGATGTCTCTTATTTTCAATAATTAAGCATAGGTTTTAACTAGAGTTCAATTCTGGGGTTCTAATTATATTTACCTAATGGCAATTGGTTTGAATCTCAATTATAGCATGGATTTATATCATGATCACCATAGTGATACATAAACTAGAGTTGAGATATAATTCTAGAGTTTCTTACTAATGATCTCCCTATAATTTCATGTGGAAATGGAATCTACTTATACTAGTAGGGTTTAACTTATCCTCACATACATCAAGAGCATGATCATGGTTTAGGCATGATCAACTTGTTCTTAATATCTCTACCTTAAGTTCTTAGGGTTTATGATCATCACTCAATTTATAATGATCAAGGTTTGGCTTCTTAAATTATTTCTAATGGAATGGGTTCTCACTTCCATGATCAAGCATTGTCTTGATCAACTAGGATATATCACTTCTATTTTACTTTCTAGGATGGTCATGGTCATGGTTGTCTCAATAGTTTTATATCCCAGGGAAATGCCTGAGATATTTACTTGAAGTTCCCTCAAGAACTGATGGTTTAACCATTTGGATATTTGAATAGATAGAACTAAGATTAGTATGGATGGTCTCTCTCATTTGGGAAGGACTTCAATGCTAACCTAATATTAGGCTCCATAGAGGTTGATGTGATCATCAAGATCTATGTTTAACATTAATGGTTATCTCTCTCTAGGGTTGTCTTGAAAATGATGATTTGAATACTTGGATGTATATCCAAGGTTTAACTCAAGGTTTGTTATTGCTTCTTTAATAATTATAATAGAACTCTCACCTCTCTAGGTTTGATATAAAACTATTTGGAATAGGGAAGAATATATATTGCTTAAGTTGAATCTCTATGTCTTATTTCCAAGGTTAAAGTAGAATGGATATCATAGGGTTCATGATAAGTGCATGGATTAGTTTAATACATGGAGAAGATAAGTGAAGAATAGTTTTCTCCAATTATTGTTACTTGATTTCCAATTAAATGGATGTTCATATGTTATGGCAAGGTTTACCATATTATGATCTTTTTTGAGATCAAGCAATTGATCATTGAGTAAGGTGTTGTTGTGTTGATTATTAGTTCCATTTGATCTAACCCCTTAGATCAAATCATCTCTACCCAAAACAAGGTTTAACAAAGTCACATTGAGGTTTATAGCGCTTGACTTGATGAGCTAGTTCAATTCCACCAAGATCAAGTGAAACTTCGATTCATCGTGGATCTGTTTTACTTTAAAGCGCGAAAATTCCCCAGATTTTCTATGCATGAATGCAATGCACACATCTGTTTCCTCTAAATTTGTAACCCCAATACCTGGGATATTACATTTCTTCTTCGTTAAATTGTTATATGGTTGGAATTGGAAAATGCTACATGTAGTAATTCTAAAATGTCTTGGATAATTTGATACTTGGCAATTGTTGTGCTCATGTTTAAGCTCTTGCATCATATACTTTGCACCTATTAATGAAGAAACACTTAGAGCTTGCTAATTTGGTTTGCATATTTGGTTTCTCTAGAGTCTAGATAATATCTAGTATTGAGTTTTGAACAACAAGGAAGACGGTGTAGAGTCTTATAATGTTTACAATATGTCTTTTATGTGAGTTTTGTCTGCACCGTTCATCCTTGTGTTTGTTTCAAATAACCTTGCTAGCCTAAACCTTGTATCGAGAGGGAATACTTCTCATGCATCCAAAATACTTGACCCAACCACTATGCCATTTGTGTCCACCATACCTACCTACTACATGGTATTTATCCGCCATTCCAAAGTAAATTGCTTGAGTGCTACCTTTGAAAATCCATCATTCACCTTTGCAATATATAGCTCATGGGACAAATAGCTTAAAAACTATTGTGGTATTGAATATGTACTTATGCACTTTATCTCTTATTAAGTTGCTTGTTGTGCGATAACCATGCTTCTGGGGACGCCATCAACTATTCTTTGTTGAATATCATGTGAGTTGCTATGCATGTCCGTCTTGTCTGAAGTAAGAGAGATCTACCACCTTTATTGTTGGAGCATGCATATTGTTAGAGAAGAGCATTGGGCCGCTAACTAAAGCCATGATTCATGGTGGAAGTTTCAGTTTTGGACATATATCCTCAATCTCATATGAGAATAATAATTGTTGCCACATGCTTATGCATTAAAGAGGAGTCCATTATCTGTTGTCCATGTTGTCCCGGTATGGATGTCTAAGTTGAGAATAATCAAAAGCGAGAAATCCAAAATGCGAGCTTTCTCCTTAGACCTTTGTATCGGCGGCATGGAGGTACCCCATTGTGACACTTGGTTAAAACATGTGCATTGCAAAGATCCGGTAGTCCAAGCTAATTAGGACAAGGTGCGGGCACTATTAGTATACTATGCATGAGGCTTGCAACTTGTAAGATATAATTTTCATAACTCATATGCTTTATTACTACCGTTGACAAAATTGTTTCATGTTTTCAAAATAAAAGCTCTAGCACAAATATAGCAATCGATGCTTTCCTCTTTGAAGGACCATTCTTTTTACTTTTATGTTGAGTCAGTTCACCTATTTCTCTCCACCTCAAGAAGCAAACACTTGTGTGAAGCTGTGCATTGATTCCTACATACTTGCATATTGCACTTGTTATATTACTCTATGTTGACAATTATCAATGAGATATACATGTTACAAGTTGAAAGCAACCGCTGAAACTTAATCTTCCTTTGTGTTGCTTCAATGCCTTTACTTTGATTTATTGCTTTATGAGTTAACTCTTATGCAAGACTTATTGATGCTTGTCTTGAAGTACTATTCATGAAAAGTCTTTGCTTTATGATTCACTTGTTTACTCATGTCATTACCATTGTTTTGATCGCTGCATTCATTACATATGTTTACAAATAGTATGATCAAGGTTATGATGGCATGTCACTTCAGAAATTATCTTTGTTATCGTTTTACCTGCTCGGGACGAGCGAAACTAAGCTTGGGGATGCTTGATACGTCTCCGACGTATCGATAATTTCTTATGTTCTATGCCATATTATTGATGATACCTACATGTTTTATGCACACTTTATGTCATATTCGTGCATTTTCTGGAACTAACCTATTAACAAGATGCCGAAGTGCCGATTCTTGTTTTCTGCTGTTTTTGGTTTCGAAATCCTAGTAACGAAATATTCTCGGAATTGGACGAAACAAAGACCCGGGGGCCTATTTTGCCACGAACCTTCCGGAAGACCGAAGAGCATACGAAGTGGGGCCACGAGGTGGCCGGACCACAAGGCGGCGCGGCCAAGGAGGGCCCGCGCCGCCTATGGTGTGGGCCCCTCGTCGGCCCTCCGACTCCGCCCTTCCGCCTACTTAAATCCTTCGTCGCGAAACCCCCGATGCGAAAAACCACGATACGGAAAACCTTCCGGAGACGCCGCCGCCGCCAATCCCATCTCGGGGGATTACGGAGATCTCCTCCGGCACCCTGCCGGAGAGGGGATTCATCTCCCGGAGGACTCTACACCGCCATGGTTGCCTCCGGAGTGATGAGTGAGTAGTTCACCCCTGGACTATGGGTCCATAGCAGTAGCTAGATGGTTGTCTTCTCCTCATTGTGCTTCATTGTTGGATCTTGTGAGCTGCCTAACATGATCAAGATCATCTATCAGTAATACTCTATCTTGTGTTTGTCGGGATCCGATGGATAGAGAATACCATGTTATGTTAATTATCAAGTTATTACATATGTGTTGTTTATGATCTTGCATGCTCTCCGTTACTAGTAGAGGCTCGGCCAAGTTTTTGCTCTTAACTCCAAGAGGGAGTATTTATGCTCGATAGTGGGTTCATGCTCGCATTGACACCGGGACGGTGATGAGAAAGTTCTAAGGTTGTGTTGTGCTTGTTGCCACTAGGGATAAAACATTGGCGCTATGTCCGAGGATGTAGTTGCTGATTACATTACGCACCATACTTAATGCAATTGTCATGTTGCTTAGCAACTTAATACTGGAGGGGTTCGGACGATAACTCTGAAGGTGGACTTTTTAGGCATAGATGCGGTTGGATGGCGGTCTATGTACTTTGTCGTAATGCCCAATTAAATCTCACTTGTACTTTTCATGACATGTATGTGCATTGTTATGCCCTCTCTATTTGTCAATTGCCCGATCGTAATTTGTTCACCCAACATGCTTTTATCTTATGGGAGAGACACCTCTAGTGAGCTGTGGACCCCGGTCCATTCCTTTATACTTGAAATACAAATCTGCTGCAATACTTGTTTTACTTGTTTTCTCTGCAAACAATCATCTTCCACACAATACGGTTAATCCTTTGTTACAGCAAGCCGGTGAGATTGACAACCTCACTGTTTCGTTGGGGCAAAGTACTTTGGTTGTGTTGTGCGGGTTCCACGTTGGCGCCGGAATCCCCGGTGTTGCGCCGCACTACATCCCGCCGCCATCAACCTTCAACGTGCTTCTTGGCTCCTCCTGGTTCGATAAACCTTGGTTTCTTTCTGAGGGAAAACTTGCTGCTGTGCGCATCATACCTTCCTCTTGGGGTTCCCCAACGAACGTGTAAAATACACGCCATCAGAGCTCTTGATGGACTTGCCTATGGTTGAAAAACCAATACCAGCTATCCTCATGAACTGTGATAATCAAACTGTGATTGTCAAAGTGAAAAGTTCTAAGGATAATATGAAAAGTTCCAAACATATCAAGAGGAGATTGAAGTCCGTCGGAAAACCGAAGAACTCCGGAGTGATAGCATTGGATTATGTCCAAAGTGCTAAAAATGCGGCAGATCCTTTCACTAAAGGACTATCAAGAAACATGATAGACCTTGCATCGAGGGAGATGGGTTTGAGACCCACTTGAGTTGCCGAGGGGGTAACCCAACCTATGTGATCGGAAATTCCGTGAAGTAGGACCTGGGAAAACAAACAGGAGCAACTGAGTTGAGAGAAATTTTATACTCCCACTCCGCTGCAGATGCAAATTCTCTCATAGCTATTGTAAGGCAGGTTGACAATGTCTTAATGTGTTCTGAGTGGCTCTTGATGAGCGAAGACGCCGTCCTACAGGGCGATCTTTTGAAGAACACACCTATATGAGTGACACTACTCGGTCATAGTGTGGGAGATTTGGGTGAATCTCTAGTAAGCTCATGAAGGGCCGAGGAGTATGACTTATAAGCTCCACCCGAGGGAAGGCTATGGTAGCCTAGTACCGTGCCGGCATTGAGCGAAACTTGCTGCACAAAGACTGACAATTCAAGGCATAGTCCATTGTTTAGTTGTAGTCAAGCGTAGCACCTTGCCTAAGTGGAAGTTCAACTTTACAGTCTCCACTGAAGTGCGGGTATATTAAACGATAAATGGAACTAATGTGTCATCCGATGTGCATATGAGATCTGGTGGGGGATTGTTGAATGTAGATGGGCTGCAGCCCGATAAGGCACCCCATGTAGTCTACAATTCCTGAAATCTCAAGGCCCATCACGTTGGCGGCTTGGGACAGCCTTTGGGGACAAAGTTTAGTCCCACATTGCTAGTTGGGAGTGAGTTGGAGTGGTATATAAGGGCTGCTGTTCTAGTCATTCCAAGTGAGTGAGAATAGAAGGAGCCCTCGCGCACTCCTCCTCCTCCGCCCGCCCCGCCGCCTCGTCTCGTCACGCACGCACGTCGCGTTTCGTGACTCGAGTTCGAGTTCGAGACACACTCAAGGAAGCCTAAATTTTTGCTTGGTGCACCAACTGAGTTGGGTACGTGTCGACCTGCATGTGCATGCTCGCCGCGTGTCCCTGGTTTCCTACGCGTGGCAACGCGGTCGGGGCGGCTCTCCTCCCAGGCTATACAAGGAGACCGATCAGATCTGGAGAACAGTGCTCTTAGATCTCTCTCTCTCGCGAAGTTCCTTTTGCTGTGCTACTCTCTAGTCTTCCCCATCCCGGCGACTGCGTGCACAGCCGTCCGGGAGAGCGAGGCCTCCGAAACCCCGTCCGTTGAGATCCCGCACCGGGAGACGGGCGATAAGGTTTTTGGGGAGCGTCTCGGCGCGACCGCTCGCTCGTTCGTTCGTCTTCTTCATCGACGGTTCGGCTGCTTCATCGACAGATCCGACTACACCATGGGCGACATCAACAACTCCCATGGTGGTGGTGCTTCTGTCTGCTGGTGCGACCTTCCCGGTCGCGATGTACGTGCTTTTACTCTCCTACCTTGCATCGCTACTTATTCCATGTTCAGATCTGATGCATGTGCTTAGTCTGATGTGTATGGTTAAGTATGCTTGTGCATCTGTAATCTTGCTTTCGGTAATTAAACTCACATGGAAATTGCCTAATAATCCAACACTTCTATCCATCTCCACTTCCAATAGAATTTGTCATTTGCCTAGTGATCAAAGCCAGTCTGGCCGCGTGCTTTTTGCATGTTTCCTCAAGTTCACAACTTTGCTAGGATGTTCTGGAATCTGGACACCAACATTTTACATGATTTTGCGTAATTTTCAAGCTTGCGGGGATGTTCTGGAGATCAGTCCAGGCTTCTAGATCACGTACCTCTACTTCTGCCTTGAACACAAAAAAATATGGCATTGTCAAATGACGACGAAATACCGTCAACAAACAAACGAGTGGGTCCACGCATGTCGCATCATACGGATCACGGGGCCGCGATGATGACCTGGTGGACTTCTTCCGGCCAAAAAGGACGGCTACCTTCCAACGGAATGCGTCGAAAGAACAAACGAGACGCATCAGATTGCAGCCGCAAACACGCACGCACGCTTGGTTTAGTTTAATTGAGTAGCTAGCGTCTCCGAATGAGCAGATTCTCAGTTAGCACCAGTTCACACTTCACACGTACTGACGGTACACCTGCGCTCGCAGTCACCACAAAAATCCGGCAATTTGCACGCCTCCACGATCATCTGTACCCATCGTGTCACACGATTGAAACCTATAAGAATATCCAAATGGTCCCTCTCTCTGGGTAGAATACTTACTCGGGAGAAAACTGGGCTGCTATTTTGTTGCAGTTTTGTTCTCCCCTTCCCTTTTGGAGACGCAACGCAGAGTATATACGCACGTACGGTTGGCGTCCGATTCGCCGTAGAGCTCACGCAGTCGCGGACGATCGAGGAATTTGGGTGAGGTGCCGTGCTGGGTCCGGGCGGCGGCACCGAATCCAAATACTCCTACCTTCTTCTCCTCGACCCCTCCTCTCCAATCCTCCCAAAAGTTGGTGATGGCGATGGACACTTGGACTGGGACGTTAAAAAATCAATCAGCGATATGTAGCCAGAAGATATATTCGAGATAGCGATCGATAAAGAGGAAAAATGTTGGGTCCAATGATTATTGGAGTTTAACTTTTGTCCCTACCTATAGCCTGTTACATTGAAGAAGATACTGCAAATGGGACAGGTAACTTCTTATATCAAACTTTAGGTTGTCACTTGGGTGTAAACCAAGCGCCGACGTTTCTTCCGTATGCATATCTTAGATTACCTTCGGTGGGACCGCATCGCGGTCTAAAACATTTTTCAATCCGTCGCGATCTAATACAGTGTTCAGCGTTCCGAGTCCACCCCGATGCAGGAGATATTGTGGGGACACCAGATGCAACGTGGAAACATGTCGTTAGTAGCAGGCCCACCTCGTCAGCGACACGAATCGAAGCGCTACAATTTTGTCTTAATGGCGACGACGGTTTTCAAGGTTGAGCAGGCGAGAGCTCCTGTCGACGTTGCATCTCCTTCATGCATTGCTGCCGTCTGCCTTCCCGCGCATCTTCATGCATCTACTCCACCGTTGGATGTGTTCGGGTCTTCCCCTCGAAATCTCCGATGTTTGCCGAACGCCATCACTGGATGTCAAGATCGGAAATTGATCCGGTCGTGTGCGCCTTTACTTTCGACCAACGAAGTTTTATTTTCTTGTTGGTGCCATGGGGATTTTATAAATATATATTTTCTTGGTATTGACAAAGGCGAAGAATATCATGGTGGCTACAATTGGATGCTTGTAATAGCGTTGTTTTTTTCTCTTATTGATTTTGTTTTTGGCTATGTGTATTCTTTTATGTCTTTTCATATTGAGGGGGCAACGACTAGATGTAACTGGTACATTCGCAAGTCGAGAAAAATATTATGTTTCCAAACTTAACCAGAAAATCCATATACGAAGCTGATTGATAATTTAAGGTGTTTAGAAATCGAACATAGCCTGGTTGTGGACGATCAATATTGCGAACCCTTTTGAAGAGAACATTTTTAACTGTTCGCAAAAAAAAATCGCAAAAAAAAGGTTAACTAAGTGAGCTGAGGGTCAACAGCCGTTTGGCTGTGCGGATTACTTGCGTAGGCATCGTCACTCAATCTTCATTTCTCGCGGAGGGACAGGAGGCACTTGGTCAACCAACCATCCATTCAGAAATGAAATCACAAAGGACGTGGGCGACGCAAGAACCACCATCCATCCATCGACCGGCAAAGAGAGAGGAAGATGCGCCACTCCACCACATGCTCCGCACAAAATCTCCATGAACGCATCATTCGTCAGCAAGACGAGCGCGCGACGAGGGCAAATAAAAAGTTGACCAACACCCATGCCCTAATCCAAAGTCTGACAGAAGCCCGTGGAGACTTTTGCATAAGGGCATCTCCAGCGGCGCGACGCATTTCGGACGTCGAAACGGACGCGTCGTGTCCGTTTGCGTCGGCCGAAATGGTCGAAATCGTCCGGGCGTCCGTTTGCGTCGGGGGTGGCTCCAGTGGCGCGACGCATAATTTTTTTTTCATTCATGCAACCATAATTTACGTTAAAAAAAAACATAAAAAAGCCATAAAGGCGTGCTAAAAGTTGCTGCTGCCTACTGGTCGTCGTCGCTGACGAGGTTAATAAACTCCGGCGTCGGCCATGAAAGCTCGTACGCCGGCGGTGGAGGAGGTACCGCCGCATGGGCAGGACGCTGTGGCCAGGGATCCCACGCCGGAGCAGCAGGCGGAGCGCGGTCGTTGGAACGCGTCGGCGTAGCCGGAGGAGTTGTCGGCCTCCCCTGCGCGAGCGCTGACTCCCGCAGCTGGATTGCGAGCCCCTCCCACAAAGCGAGCTCGTTGAGCTCGTCCTGCGCGCTGTTGGCCAGTGCCATGGCAATGGCCTCATCCTCGGAAAGGTCCGGCGGCTGGGTCTTGATACGTCCAAAACGTATCTACTTTCCCGAACACTTTTGCTATTGTTTTGCCTCTAATTTGTGTATTTTGGATGCAACTAACACGGACTAACGCTGTTTTTAGCAGAACTGTTCTGGTGTCTCGTTTTTGTGCAGAAAACCAACTTTCAGGAAAAACCTCGGAATTTAGACAGAAGGCCATATTTTCCCAGAAGACTCTGATACGTCTCCGACATATCGATAATTTCTTATGTTCTATGCCATATTATTGATGATACCTACATGTTTTATGCACACTTTATGTCATATTCGTGCATTTTCTGGAACTAACCTATTAACAAGATGCCGAAGTGCCGATTCTTTGTTTTACGCTGTTTTTGGTTTCAGAAATTCTAGTAACGAAATATTCTCGGAATTGGACGAAACGAAGACCCGGGGGCCTATTTTGCCACGAACCTTCCGGAAGACCGAAGAGCATACGAAGTGGGGCCACGAGGTGGCCAAACCACAAGGCGGCGCGGCCAAGGGGGCCCGCGCCGCCCTGTGGTGTGGGCCCCTCGTCAGCCCTCCGACTCTGCCCTTCCGCCTACTTAAAGCCTTCGTCGCGAAACCCCTGAGGCGAAAAACCACGATACGGAAAACCTTACTGAGACGCCGCCGCCGCCAATCCCATCTCGGGGGATTCTGGAGATCTCCTCCGGCACCCTGCCGGAGAGGGGATTCATCTCCCGGAGGACTCTACACCGCCATGGTCGCCTCCGGAGTGATGAGTGAGTAGTTCACCCCTGGACTATGGGTCCATAGCGGTAGCTAGATGGTTGTCTTCTCCTCATTGTGCTTCATTGTTGGATCTTGTGAGCTGCCTAACATGATCAAGATCATCTATTTGTAATACTCTATGTTGTGTTTGTCGGGATCCGATGGATAGAGAATACCATGTTATGTTAATTATCAAGTTACTACATATGTGTTGTTTATGATCTTGCATGCTCTCCGTTATTAGTAGAGGCTCTGGCCAAGTTTTTACTCTTAACTCCAAGAGGGAGTATTTATGCTCGATAGTGGGTTCATGCTCGCATTGACACCGGGACGGTGATAGAAAGTTCTAAGGTTGTGTTGTCTTGTTGCCACTAGGGATAAAACATTGATGCTATGTCCGAGGATGTAGTTATTGATTACATTACGCACCATACTTAATGCAATTGTCTGTTGTTAGCAACTTAATACTGGAGGGGTTCGGACGATAACTCTGAAGGTGGACTTTTTAGGCATAGATGCAGTTGGATGGTGGTCTATGTACTTTGTCGTAATGCCCAATTAAATCTCACTGTACTTATCATGACATGTATGTGCATTGTTATGCCCTCTCTATTTGTCAATTGCCCGACTGTAATTTGTTCACCCAACATGCTTTTATCTTATGGGAGAGACACCTCTAGTGAGCTGTGGACCCCGATCCATTCTTTAATACTTGAAATACAAATCTGCTTGCAATACTTGTTTCTCTGTTTTCTCTGCAAACAATCATCTTCCACACAATACGGTTAATCCTTTGTTACAGCAAGCCGGTGAGATTGACAACCTCACTGTTTCGTTGGGGCAAAGTACTTTGGTTGTGTTGTGCAGGTTCCACGTTGGCACCGGAATCCGTGGTGTTGCGCCGCACTACATCCCGCCGCCATCAACCTTCAACGTGCCTCTTGGCTCCTCCTGGTTCGATAAACCTTGGTTTCTTTCTGAGGAAAAACTTTCTGCTGTGCGTATCATACCTTCCTCTTGGGGTTCCCCAACGAACGTGTGAAATACACGCCATCAAGCATATTTTTACGGCGCCGTTGCCGGGAGATCAAGACACGCTGCAAGGGGAGTCTCCACTTCTCAATCTCTTTACTTTGTTTTTGTCTTGCTTTATTTTATTTACTACTTTGTTTGCTGCATTATATCAAAACACAAAAAAATTAGTTGCTAGTTTTACTTTATTTACTGTCTTGTTTGCTATATCAAAAACACACAAAAATTAGTATACTTGCATTTACTTTATCTAGTTTTATTTACTATTGCTAAAATGGCTACCCCTGAAAATACTAAGTTGTGTGACTTCACTAGCACAAATAATAATGATTTCCTATGCACACCTATTGCTCCACCTGCTACTACAGCAGAATTCTTTGAAATTAAACCTGCTTTACTTAATCTTGTTATGCAAGAGCAATTTTACAGTGTTAGTTACGATGATGCTTGCTTCCCATCTCAATAATTTTGTTGAACTATGTGAAATGCAAAAATATAAAGATGTAGATGGTGACATTATAAAATTAAAATTGTTTCCTTTCTCATTAAGAGGAAGAGCTAAAGATTAGTTGCTATCTACTGCCTAAGAATAGTATTGATTCCTGGACTAAATGCAAGGATGCTTTTATTGGTAGATATTATGCCCCTGATAAAATTATATCTTTGAGGAGTAGCATAATGAATTTTAAACAATTAGATAATGAACATGTTGCTCAAGCTTGGGAAAGAATGAAATATTTGGTTAAAAATTGCCCAACCCATGGACTGACTACTTGGATGATCATCCAAACCTTCTATGCAGGACTAAATTTTTCTTCGCGGAATTTATTGGATTCAGCTGCTTGGAGGTACCTTTATGTCCATCACTCTTGGTGAAGCAACAAACCTCCTTGATAATATGATGGTTAATTACTCTGAATGGCACACGGAAAGAGCTCCACAAGGTAAGAAGGTAAATTCTGTTGAAGAATCCTCTTCCTTGAATGATAAGATTGATGCTATTATGTCTATACTTGTGAATGGTAGGACTAATGTTGATCCTAATAAAGTTCCGTTAGCTTCATTGGTTGCTCAAAATTCTAGGCCATGTCCTGTTAATGGTAATTCTTATGGTAGATATGTTTCACCTAATGAGGAAAAGATGTTAGAAATTGAAAGATCCACCAAGAGCTTTATGCAATCACAATATGAGCAAAATAAAAATTTTACTAAAAATATGAATGAACAATCTACCTTGTTGAAGAAAATAGGAAATCAACTTGAAAATCTGAATATGGAGATTTCTGGGTTGCAAACTAAACTTGCAAATGCTGAAACCCGAATCTCATACATGTACGCGTCACAATCTTCTTTAATTAATAAAATGGCTGCTAAACACTGAGGATATTGAAAATAAAATTGTTACTACAGCAAATGCCATCCAAATTAGAATTAATGAGAATATAAGATTAATGGCTGAACTGCGTGCTAGGTGGGATAGAGAAGAAAATGAAAAACTAGCTAAAGAGGAAAATGTAGCTAAAGTTTGGACTATTACCACCACTAGCAATGCTAATGATTCACATGTTGTTGCACCTCCTACTATTAATGGTAAAATAATTGGTGTTGGCAATGCTTCTACTCCTAGTGCAAAGCGCGCAAAATTACTGAAGCTGCTAAAGCTATTGAAACTGCTCTGTGATAAAGCTGCTGAAATTTTTTCCAACCTTGGGGATGATAATCCCATTGCTTTAGATTGTAATGATTTAGATTTTGATGATTGCCACATCTCTGAAGTTATAAAGTTCTTGCAAAAACTTGCTAAGAGTCCCAATGCTAGCGCTGTAAACTTGGCTTTCACAAAACATATTACAAATGCTCTCATAAAAGCTAGATAAGAGAAACTAAAATTTGAAACTTCTATTCCTAGAAAGCTAGAGGATGGTTGGGAGCCCATCATTAAAATGAGAGTCAAAGATTTTGATTGTAATGCTTTATGTGATCTTGGTGCAAGTATTTCTGTTATGCCTAAAAAAGTCTATGATATGCTTGACTTGCCACCATTGAAAAAATGTTATCTGGATGTTAATCTCGCTGATAATGCTAAAAAGAAACCTTTGGGGAGAGTTGATAATGTTCATATTATGGTTAACAATAACCTTGTCCCCGTTGATTTTGTTGTCTTGGATATTGAATGCAATGCATCTTGCCCCATTATATTGGGAAGACCTTTTCTTCGAACCGTTGGTGCTACTATTGATATGAAGGAAGGTAATATTAAATATCAATTTCCTCTCAAGAAAGGTATGGAACACTTCCCTAGAAAGAGAATGAAGTTACCTTATGATTCTATTATTAGAACAAATTATGATGTTGATGTTTCATCTCTCGATGTTACTTGATATACACTTTTTGCGCCTAGCTGAAAGGCGTTAAAGAAAAGCGCTTATGGGAGACAACCCATGTTTTTACTACAGTATTTTTGTTTTATATTTGAGTCTTGGAAGTTGTTTACTACTGTAGCAACCTCTCCTTATCTTAGTTTTATGTTTTGTTGTGCCAAGTAAAGTCTTTGATAGTAAAGTAAGTACTAGATTTGGATTACTGCGCAGTTCCAGATTTCTTCGCTGTCACGAATCTGGGTCTACCTACCTGTAGGTAGCTCAGAAAATTAAGCCAATTTACGTGCATGATCCTCAGATATGTACGCAACTTTCATTCAATTTGAGAATTTTCATTTGAGCAAGTCTGGTGGCCTAATAAAATCCATCTTTACGGACTGTTCTGTTTTGACAGATTCTGCCTTTTTATTTCGCATTGCCTCTTTTGCTATGTTGGATGAATTTCTTTGATCCATTAATGTCCAGTAGCTTTATGCAATGTCCAGAAGTGTTAAGAATGATTGTGTCACCTCTGAACATGTTAATTTTTATTATGCACTAACCCTCTAATGAGTTGTTTCGAGTTTGGTGTGGAGGAAGTTTTCAAGGATCAAGAGAGGAGTATGATGCAATATGATCAAGGAG